>NC_086320.1:186054337-186284337 GCF_036172605.1 Pelobates fuscus | reverse complement strand
TCAGATCATATCCCTTGTGGTTCCGGTGCTCAGTTAGTGAGTCAGGGCACAGGCTCAGAGATTCTCAGCCTGCGCTCTAACAACATTGAAAGTCGGAGCCGCAAAGGAGTGGGTATGGCAAAGAGCTACTAATTAGCATAATATCAATATCCGTTATAAAACAAGGAAAAGGTGGCCATGGATGGTGAGCTAATTCAGGGGTGCAATGGGCCACTTGACTGGATTTGCCCCCCAGGCCTGAGGCTGCCAGCCCTCCCCTGAGTAGCAGTCAAACAATATTTGCTTTCAAGCAGGATTCCTCCAGACACTTAGCTGCAGCTATCAAGCAGTGATACTGTGCACTTTACCTTTGCTGTGCCTGCATGGGAGGTGGAGATAGTCTGGGTCATTGATTCTAGTGTAAGACTAGATTTAGCTTACTGTTGTATCTGCCTAACTAGCTGCTGACACTGGCACTTGAAACACATTTGAGTAGGAGATAGGATATTGTTATTGTGTAATTGATTTTAGTGTGAGATTAGGTTTAAAGTACTGCTGCATCTACTTAGCTGGCAGTATATATATTGCCTGCCAAGGGCCCATAAAACTATAGAATATTGCATTGCATCATTGGGCAGACCAGATGGGCCGAATGATTCCTTTTTGGCGTCACATTCTATGATCCTAGTACAAGACTAGTCTACCATTTTACATTAAAGTTTGTTTTTGTTAAATATTTGTAGAAAGAAAATATTTTTGGTGGAGTGTGTTGTTCAGTAAAAAAAGCAAACCAACATGTCAAAATAGCAGTTTAACCAAAACACGCACATTATCTCTTTAGGAAGAGTTTCTTTTTCTGTGATTGTTCTGCAATATTTCATTTTCTCACAAATCACTTTCAGTGGGTTTTTACATTAGTTCCATAACCGAGGGAGCCCAGCGCTGGAAAAAAAAGGTAAGGGATTAACCCCTTCCTCCCAATTCAGCGCCACGGGAGTGGGACCCTGAGGGTGGTGGCACCCTCAGGGCACTATAGTGCCAGGAAAATGAGTATGTTTTCCTGGCACTATAGTGGTCCTATAATTGTCTTTGCTATTGTATAACTGAGAGTTAAAGGCTCTCAAACCTTATTTGGATAAAATTAAAGACTTCTAAACCAAGAAGAATCAATTTCTCCCTTTAAATTCTTAAAGGCACAGTTACATCGTATTTCTGCAGTTCTGTTCCACAAAACTCTAAATTCCCCTTTTTGAAAGTCATATCACTTACTTACATGAACTCTATTGGCAAAGCCCATGAAACAGAAGTGTAACAAGTCTGTAAACTAGCTAAAAATAATATTGGAGATTCAAATAAAGGTCTCAACTCTATGATTTTGGACAGAAATGTACAATAACTAATAACTGATTTTAGATTTATTTATTTATAAATTCAATTTGAATTTATTGCCAACTGAAATTGAAGCAGCTGGCCCTGATAAACATGTCAACTGTTACAGTGGGGCATTTCTCTCTGTGCAAGCTTAGTCTGTGTTGAACACTCTATGGGCAAATTTTGGCCCCAATGAGTGGGACATTTCCCTCTTGGCCCCAATGAGTGGGACATTTCCCTCTATGTATGGAGCAATCTATGGGCAAATTATGGCATGTTTTGGAGGGCATTGCATTTTTTTGGTGTCTTTTTTCTTTTTTTACTTCTTGGTCTTTATGGTTTTTATTTGGCCTTTTTGGGGGGGTGAAGAAAAAAGGGAAGATTTTTTTTTTTTTTTACAGATTAAATTAATTTTGCCGCCTTCACTATTATTAGGGTGAGGTTATTTGCAGGCTTTTTCTTATTGGTGTGAGGTGGCTAGGGAATTGGTAGTGGATAATGGCTTGTCACCTCCATCTATACTTAATTGTAGCCCCCACCTGCAGCTATTGGGTGTGGGCTTTGGAGGCACATTAGATCTCATTTGGTAATTCATTAAATCAGAATTAACAACAACTGCCAATGGCTGTGGAACAGGGAGGGGTACAATAGGTTTCTCTGCTGTATTAATAAGAACTAACATATAGTGGGCGTTGTGGGGTACAAAAGGGTCCCCTTTATATTATAATATCTTACCCACTGACCACAAGTGGGGGACAAGAGAACACACTAAGTCCCCCGTATATTATAATGATTGCCCCAACCTGCTCACCATTTATGGGCACTCAGATGTTTTCTAGTTTTGTTGTTGATCCAAAAGAAGGCAAAACATCTAGTTTGAATCCCTTTCCAATTTTGAAACAAACCAGGAAAAAAATCCTTCTTAACCCTAGAATGACAGTCAGATCTTTGGATCAAGAAGCTGTTACCCAAAAAATTAAAAATGATATTGCTGAATATTGTGTTTTGGTATTACCTTTCCTTAACTTTAATTTGTTAGTTTACCTTCCCACTAAGCCACATTTGTTTAACATGCTTTTTTTTTTTTAAATTTTATTATTCAATGGTACATACTGAGAAATGTACCTTTCTAATATTTGTGGAGATATGCCATATATCATCAGTGTTTATTTTCACTAAAGAGTTCATGCCTGTCAATATGTTGTAAAGCTGACCTAATCATATTGAAATTAGCATTTTTAAAATTATATATTTTTTAATTGTCTGTCTTAGAACTGCAAGTAAACAGATATAGTGCAAATACATGTCAACAGTAAACAAGAACGTGGTAGTTAAGATTCAGCACCCATACATATTTTAATGTAAGGATAGGTCTGAGGTACCCTCTCATTCCAGTACGTGGGTCTGTTTGTGTGGGTTTGTTATGTTAACCGGTTTATGTAATCTCATCGTAGTGGCTGGTGTGCGCATTGCTTTGCGCGTGTGTTGGTATGTGTAAGTGCTTTGCGTGATCCGGTTCGTAATGTTCATGTGTTTGTTCTGTTTCGGAAATGGCTATTGTGTTCGCCTCAGTGATACGTGAATCTGGCTGCTGTGTAGGACGCCAAGGCTTGAGGTTGCTTACGCATGAGCGTGTATTGCGGTTAGAAGCCGTGTATGCATATGATTGCCTGTGCAGGGGGCTATATGGTGTAGCTGTTGTGTTCGCAGTTCGTTATTTCGAATCCTATTCTCCGAGCTGTTGTGCGCGAGTAATAAATTCCTAATTATTTGCACTGCTAATGTAATGGTTGCTTAGCGGGTCAGTGCCTGCGCAGAGGTCTAGTTATGGTCTCTTGATCGAGTTTATAAGTTATGGCCTGCGCAGGGGTCCTATATTCCAGTCTAGGATTGTGTAGCATTTGGCTTTGTAACTATTCCAGCCGAACGTCTTCTAGGTGCTAGTAGGCCCCTAAGAGGTCCGCTGGTGGGTTAGATCGGAGTGTCTATGCTTCAGTTCTAACAAACATTCCTGTGTGCTCGCTCCATTGCTAATTTTGTCAGCAACTTCGTCATTGTCGTCTTGACTCTCTTATCTGGTCGACCCCCTGCCTTCATACTCCGTACACGTTATATATGTCCTGGGACAGGGTACTGCACCTTGTTGGGTCATGGGTATGGTCCAATGAGGTGTGTTAGCGGTCCGTTGTTTGCGTGAGGGTCATCTGTCCGGTCATCCCCATGTGCAGACGTGGGCTGGCCTGAGGTCTTGTGTACGTCGTGAGTGCGTCGCCTTGTCCGTGGGTGTCACGGTCTGTGTAGTTGGTTGTGGTAGGTGCTGTAGCGGGTGGGTGTCTGTGTATGTGATATGGTCTGGTGGGCCAGACGTTTTGTGGTTCGCCCCCTGTCTCCCGCCCGAGCCGCTGCGTCTCGCCGGCCTCCTTTCGCCTTCCTTGTGTCTCCTGGCCGCCTAAACCTGCCTCTGGTTACGGAGTGCTTAGGTGGTGCCTGAAGGAGTCCGATGTAGTTAGCCTCGTCCAGTGGAACCAGCGTTTGTTATGACGGTCTCTGAGGTTCGGGGTGTCTGCTTTCATATCCTCGAATGACTTTGTGGCTTCCACCTCCTCTAACCATCTTGTTATGGGGGGGGTATTTGTCTGTTTCCAGAAGATAGGTATGGTCACCTTGGCTGCGTTCAGGAGTCGAGGGATAACCGATCTCTTGTATGTTTGTATCGCCATGGTAGTGTGATGCAGGAGGAATGCAGCCGGGGACTGTGGTAGGAGCTCCTCCGTGACCTCGTGTATTATTGTCCGGATCCTGTCCCAGAACGGTCTGATGCGGGTGCATGTCCACCATAGATGTATAAACGTTCCTGCTTCCTCCCCGCAGCGCCAGCATGTGTCCTGGAGGTCAAGATTTCTTGCGTGTAGCGTCGTCGGCGTCAGGTACCATCTGGTGAGGATCTTGTAGGAGTTTTCTTGGGAGCGTGCCGAACTCGGTGTCTTTTGTATCAGGTTAATGCTTTTGTCCCAGTCCGCGTCTGTCATTGTTTCCTCAAGGTCTTCCTCCCATTTTCCGATGCATGGTGGTGCCAGCAAGTATCTACTCGCGACAAGGGTAGTGTAGATTTGCGAAACGGCTCGAGGTGGTTCCCTGTCTTGCGTGCATAGGAGCTCAAATTGCGTCAAGTCCCTCAGGAGGGAAGGTTTTTGCGGGATGGATCTAGCGTATTGAGCAATTTGTGCTTTTGCTAGGGCGTGTGCGAATGTGTGCGGTCTATCCGGGTATAGTTCTCCCAGTGGTCGAATGTCGAATGGTTGGCGGAGTACATCTCTTATGCGAGGCACCGTATTGTGTCTTGCCAGGCCTATTGTTGGGCCGTATTCTCCAGCCGGGAAGTCCGGGTTTCCCTTCAGGGGCAGGAGTGGGCCTGGGTCCGTAGTCAGATATTGTTTCGTGCCCTGCCCGTGCCACACCTGCATGGTCGCTGCCACGAATGGGTTTGTGATGCGTTTGCTTCTATATGCTGACTTAGGGATCCACGGTAGGGACCTGAGGTCGCACCTGATTATGTCTGCTTCTAGTTGTGTCCACTGTTTGGTGCCGCTAGCTATCGACCAGCTGAGGACTCTGTTGATGTGTGTCGCGTGGTAGTACTTTTCAAAGTCTGGGAGTGCAAGGCCCCCTTTGAGCTTGGGCAGGATCAGTTGGGAGTGTGCTATGCGTGGGGACCTGCCCTTCCAGATAAAGGTGCGGACCTCCTTCTTGAGCGCCAGGAAGAACGTCCGTGGGACTTTGATGGGTACCGTTTGAAATATAAAGAGTAGTTGCGGCAGTAATGTCATTTTCACCGCATTCACTCTACCCAGCCAGGATATGTAGTAGGTTCCCCATCTGTGCAGTTCCTCTGTCGCCTTCCTCAGCATTGGGAGGTAGTTGTGGGTGTAGAGGTCCGACGGGTTAGGCGTTAGCCATATCCCTAGATATTTCATACGGTGTGTACACCAGCGATACGCGTGTTGTGTTTGGATCGTGCGTTTGAGAGTTTGGTTAGCGGTTATGTTCAGTATCTCCGATTTCGCGTAGTTAATGCGGAGATTCGAGATGCTGCCGTACATGTCAAATTCCATCTGAATAGCCTGTAGGGAGGTCTCCGGGTCCGTGACCACGAACAGCATGTCATCCGCGTAGGCCAGAGTTTTGTGATGTACTTCTCCGACCATCAGTCCTCGGATTTCCGTGTTGCGTCTGATCCTGTTGAGAAAGGGTTCCAGCGTCAGGGCAAAGAGTATGGGCGAGAGCGGGCACCCCTGCCTGATGCCGTTGTGAATCTGAAACGGGTCTGTCAGTGCGCCATTGATCCGGATGCGCGCCGTTGGGGTAGTGTACAGCGTCTGCACCCAGGACATGTACTTGGGCCCGATGCCTAGGGAGCGGAGCGTTTCGAACATCAGGTCCCAGTCCACCCTATCGAACGCTTTCTCTGCGTCTGTGGACAGAAGTAGAGTTGGGGCCTTCTGTGCTTTCGCGTGGACTATGAGGTTCAGGGCTCTGATGGTGTTGTCCCGCACCTCCCTGCCTGGTATGAAGCCCGTTTGATCCGGGTGGATCACGGTGGGCAGCAGCGGTGCCAGGCGTGCCGCCATCACGCTCGCTAGCAGTTTGAGGTCCGTATTCAGAACGGAGATCGGGCGGTAGCTGGGGCATAGTGTCCGGTCCTTATCTTCCTTTGGAAGAAGGGTAATGTTCGCTGAGGTGAATTGGGCCGTTGGTGTGGCCCCGTCCTGGACTGAATTCAGTGCAGCAATGAGTTTCGGTAATAAGGCTCCAGCGAAGGTTTTGTAGTATTGGAGGGGTAGGCCATCCGGTCCCGGTGCTCTGCCCGTTTTCGCTTTTTTGATGGCTTGCGCTAACTCCTCTGGGGTTATAGGAGCTTCTAGTGCTTCCTGGTCTAATTCCCCTATTCCTGGTATGTCTGCCGCAGCTAGGTATCTGCGGATGTCTTCCAATTTTTGGGGCCTCGGATGCTCCGGATCTGTATGTCGGAGACTGTATAGGTTTTGGTAGTACGCATGGAACGCTGTCGAAATCTGTTCCGGTAGGTGTCTGAGGTGTTGTTGTGCATCTTTGATTTTCGGTATATACAGCTGGCTCCTGCGTTGCTTCAGGAGATTCGCTAACAGTCTCCCGCATTTGTCCCCGTGTTCATGGATCATATGTTTGTAATGTTGGTACGAACGTTGGATTGCGCGGTTCAGGTGTGTGGTGAGTTGGGACCGCTTGGTCTGGAGTTCTTCGTATGTCGTCGCGTCTAGGGTGCGTTTGTGTCTGGCCTCTAAGATCTCAATTGCCGCGCTGAGTTCTTGTATCGTCTGTATCGCCCTCTTCTTACGGGTCACACATATCGCGATGAGCCGGCCCCGGATAACTGTTTTGTGCGCTTCCCAGCACGTCAGTGGGGTGACTTCGTCTGTTTCGTTGTCCTCGAAGTACTCCTGGATGTGTTGATGCATCTGGTCTACAACCGTGATGTCTGAGAGCAGTGATTCGTTCAATCGCCATGACATTTGTCTGGGTCTGTGTAGCGGTGACTTCATCCGTATGCGGATTGGGCTGTGGTCCGACCATGTCATCGGTAGGATTTCTGCGGCACTGAGCAGGGCTAGGTTGCGGTGAGGCATCAGGAAGTAATCCAGTCTTGTATAGGTCGAGTGTGTCGTTGAATAGAACGTGTAATCCCTGGTGGAGGGGTGTAGCGCCCGCCAGCAGTCTGCCAGCTGGTGGAGGTGTAGGAGGCGAAGTGTGTTGGCGTGCCTGTTGTATGGTGTGTTCCCATGCGAGGCCGTCGAGTCCTGGTCCGGATGGATCGCCAGGTTAAGATCTCCGCCCATGATCAAGGTGCCCTCCGCGAATTTCATCAGGGTGTTTAATGCGGCACGTAGGAAGTGGTATTGTTTCGTGTTCGGAGCGTACACATTAGCGAACGTGTACGTTTGGTCTAGAATTGTGCCTTTCGTGAAGAGGTACCTGCCTTGTTTGCATCTTACGGTGGCTTGCTCAACGTACGGGACATGGCGGGAGAAGAGGATGCATACTCCCTGCGAGCGTCGGTTTGGGTTGTGGCTGAAATATCCCATTGGATAGTTGCGATCCTTCAAGGCTGGTGCCCTGCCTTCCTGGAAGTGCGTTTCCTGGAGGAACGCTATCGAGGCTTTGTAGTGTTTCAGGTCGCGCAGTAGTCTGGAGCGTTTCTCCCTAACGTTCAGGCCGCGGACGTTGTAGGAGACCATACATAAGTCCTCCCTAGCGTATCCGCCCGGTCCCGGTGTCGGCATCGTCCGGGCGAGGTCCAGGGAGCGAAGTGGGCTAGCCTTGTGTGTACGTGTGTCACTACGTGCTGTCGGTGGTGCGTCTGGGTTCAGAATGGAGCTGTATCTGTGTTTACTGTCGGTTAGGTCTGTTAAGTCTAGGATATCGGACAAGCGTCCCGATTTACCGGTCCCTAGGTCACCCCGAGTGGGGTGCCTGTGTCGGTGTCAGGAGTGATGTGTCCCCTACCAGTTGGGGGCTGTTTTGTCCTATGCCTGTGGGGGAGTCTGGTTATCTGTCCGACCAGATTCGGTCCGTCGATTCCGTGGCAGCGCGGAATGTGGTACCGTGTGTGGTATGTGGAGTGCAGTCACTCGTCCCCTTGGTGGCTATGTAGGTGGAGCGGCCGCTCCGTCCTTTCTGTATAGAGCATACGTGGGTCTGCGTGTGTGTGCCATGCATATTGCTATGTGTCTCGTCTCTATGTTTAAATAGCTCTCTGTTTTACTGTGGTGTCTCTCGGTCTGTATATTATGTCCCTGGCGAGGCCTCAGTTTGGGAGTTCCTACTTGGGTGCATGCGCGTCGTAGCTGTGTTGCAGGCGGGGCTGGGTGGTTAGTAGGTGGTTGTGTGCTCGTGGGGTTACGGGGTGAGTGTATATTAATGTTCAGGCTAGTGGCTATGTCTAGCATGTTCGGAGGTTAGGCTCTTTGCGGCCCATCACTCCGGTATGTCTTCGTGGTTGCCTCTACCCTGGTCTGTCGGGTTTCCTATTGCTATATCTACTGCAATGAAAGTAGTTAAGGCAAGGCCTTGTAGTCGGGTTTCCTATTGCTATATCTACTGCAATGAAAGTAGTTAAGGCAAGGCCTTGTAGGCAAGCTGTCGCTAGGTCTGCCTTGATGCAATCATCATTCATGTATTTTTTTTTTTTTTTCCCTTTCCACCCCCCCGTGTTTCCTCCCCCCCTCTTCATACCTCCCCCCTTTCCCGTCCCCCTCCCTACCACCCCCCTTGACATCTGTGTGTGTTGCCTCGGGGCGTCTATCTCACGTCTCCTCTTATTGCCACCTGGCCTCTTTCCCCGCCCAGCTTCCACCGTCCGGTATTCGGCCACTTGTCTCCTATCTATCCTTCCCTCCGTTACCCACTCTCGTGTCCAACCCTCCCAGGCATCCCCCCCCTCCCCTGAGCGTATGCAGCCCCCCCCCCCCACGTCACTCCCGTTCTGCCCCACCCCCAGCGAGGGACGCGGGCCGTCCAACGCCGACAGCGTGTAGAAATGTACAGAAGGGGGCAGTGCGTAATGGTCAGTTAAGTTACCCACGAAATTAAATACATATAAACCTTGACAATGCTGAACCAACCGAAGTAGGCTGATAAGGAGCGCCTAGATTGTAAAAGTGGGCAAACAGTCAGGAGCCGGTATGTAGGCAGGCAACCGAAGGGAGAGTCTCTGTATGCCTTAGTAGTATTGCTTCTAGTCCATGACCTTACTTGGTGGGAAAGTTCGTCCGTCTTCGGCTCAAAGTAACCCGGGTGCCTTTCTAACCCCCCTCACCGTGGGCATGTTCGTTGTTGTGTCCCGAGCTAAGTGCCGTGTGTGGCCCCCAGTCCAACAGCTCACAGCATATCAGTAGCAGTTCAGAGTACTTGTATGCCTGCCCGGCCTTCGCAATGCCAGTGAAGATGCTGGACCCCGTCTCCCTCCCCAAGTGTCCTGAGCAGCTCCCCCCCATGGCTCTGCAAGTGCGGATTAGTGCCCTAGAGCCGAAACCCCATGTTGCGTGGTGTGTCGTGGACTCTTGTTCCCGTATCCCCGTTCCCCACCCCATTTTTGGTCTATGTGGCCAGTTTGTGGCTGCGTGTCTCCCCAAGTAGTACTCACGGTTTGCAAGTCCTCTGTGCTGCTAGCAGGTTCTCAACCTAGGGTTCCCGCTTCTCCGGCTGGCAGCCTGCTAGTTCTCTTGTTCGCGCCTTGCCGGGCCCGGACTCCGGTCCCTGCGGCGTTGTTGCTGGGGTCTTTGAGGACCTTGGTCCGGTCTGCGCGGCTGCTGCGGTCCTGGCGGGAGCTGGAAAAACGATCTTGCCAGCCAATCTGGAACTTGAAGCGGTGGGAGGCCCATGGTGCGGAGGAAACCCGGGAGATCTTCAGGCCTTCTCACCACCAGTTGGTCTGGGCCGTGCCTGGCCGAGAGGGAGAATGGGTAGCCCCATCTGTATGGTATTCCTGCCTGTTGCAGCGCGGATGTTACTGGGCGTAGGGCTCTCCTAGCCTGCAGGGTGTACCTGGATAAATCTTGGTATACTGATACGTTCTGGTTTTCGAAGCGGATGGTACCCATGCGGCGAGCTGTGCGCAGTATGTCTTCTTTCAGCTGATAATTGTTTAGGCAGCACACAATGTCTCTGGGCGGTTCTCCCGGCCCCGGCAAGGGTCGCAGTGCCCTATGCGCTCTGACTATGCCGAGTCTGGGCATTTGTGGGCCCCCCTGTATCTGGGCGAACAGGCGCTGCAGCGTGTCAGGTATGTGTTCTGCAGGGCCACCCTCTCTCTCCCCGCGGATCCGTAGATTCATCCTGCGGCCGCGGTTGTCTAAGTCATCTATCCACGTGGCTAGGTTGGCTGTGTCCGCTTCCTGGCTGGCCACGGCCGAATTAGTGTGTTCCAAGTCCGTGCGGAGTGACCTGGCCTCAGACTCCACCACTGACATCCGGGCTTCCACATTAGTCAGGTCAGTGCGGAGTTGAGCCACCTCCTCCCTCACCACGCGGCCCAGCCGTTCAGATAGGGCCTCAAAGTCTGCCTTAGTGAGCAGATTAGGGAGTATGGCCTTCCACTCACTCTCCTGTGGGGGCTGTACCTCTGATGCGGTGGATGGTGCTGGCGACATCCTAGCCGGCGTGGAGGGGAAGGAATCCATGTCCTGGTTTGCGGCCTCCTCCTCCCGCTGTGGTGAACGGGCGCGAGTTGTGGCTTGGAGGTAAGAGCGGATAGAGTGCTCCCCTTCGCGCCCCGAGGGTCTTGGGGTGCCGGTGGGGTCGGATTGCTTCCTAGTGCGACCCATATCTGTGTGTGGACGGGCTTGGTGCCGGTATTATAGCAGTGTTATTGGGGGTGCCACGTGGAGCTCCGGAGTTAGGCGTCCATCTTCCTCGGCTGCCGGACACGCCCCCCTACAATAATATTTGAGTACCACAGCAAGAAAACATTAAAACTGGCTAGTGGTATTTTTTTTTTTTTTTTTTATAAAATACAGAAAATGCATTACTACAATTATGATTTGTACTACCTTAAATTCTATGTATTATAGGTTATTTAAAAAAAAAATGTGATATTAAAATCTGTCATATTGATACATGTTGTGTATGATGGCTCAGTTGACTTAATTCCCAGACTAATGTACTGAATACTAGAGAACCATAATTGTAATTAGTTTTAAATGATATGCATTTTCTTGTGAAGAATAGCAAAATACATTTCTTGCAATAATATTAAAATGTATTAAATGGAAAAAAGATTAATTAAACTGGAAACAATAAGTCTTCCTGTCAGTCAGCAAGTCGTCAGTATATATGGATTACGTGACTGTTTTTAGTAAAAAATGAAAACAACCAAGAATATGTATTTGTAGAAAAAACAGCTAGTTAACTAACTTTTTATAAAATATTTTTAGTTAAAGGAGCACTATAGTGCCAGGAAAACAAACCCGGTTTCCTGGCACAAATTGTCACTATAGGGTTATTAGTTTGGAACCACATTGACATTTTGTTTGTGAGGGAAGCTTTTATTTTATTTTTTTATTCTTTATTTTTGCTGTGCAGGAAGAACAAACACCTACTATGCCACAACAGCAGGAGTAGGCACATTAATAAAATAAAAAAACATAGGTATGGCAAAAGAAATAAGAGCACATTTTTAAATTAGTGAAAGCAGTTGACCAAGCCACAACAGCGTAGGTAACCAATCATAGTTACAGACAAGATACAGTGCGGGTATGGTAATTGCTGGATCTGCACATTTTTAGAGTGTTAAATAGAAGCTATTGAAGCATGTCTGCGTATAAGTTAGAGTAGTAGCTTGCATACAGATAGGCTTTCTAGACATGTAGACAACAAAATTAAATACATAGAGACCACCAGGCACTTGTCAATGCTGCACCAAACTGCAAAACATTAGTTACTAGGAGGTGTCAGAGGAGTAGTAAAACTATAGTTAATGCATCTCATGAATAAGTAAAATAATAAGTAGAAAAAATTGCACGACTAGAGGGGCAAGAAAAACCAGACCCCAGATTCAAGAGTGGACTAAATGGGTTGTAGCGGAGAGCTGATATTCCACAGGTATTCTCCACTTAAGATCCCAGTGAGGCTCAGGAACAAGTATTATAAATCCATAAAGTAGTAATTCCAGCAGGCAAAGTAATCCAACAATATCCCAACATCAATCCCAATGACTGGACGACACACAGCATCAGGAGCAGAACTCGTTTATTCCCACAGCCTCGTTTTAAGACATTCTCCCATGCAAGGGAGGGATTTACCATGATTAGGACAGTAGCCAATACAGTAACAGTTAACTCCCACACATCTCCTCCCCTCAGTGTGACACATAATCCCATTAATTGTACTGTACTTTTCCCCAAAACCTGGATGTACCCTAAAACAAGCAGATAGCCCCACAGGCAGCCCTGATCTGGGTGACTAACATATCCAAAATTCACCCAGATCGGACCAGGGGTTTGGGAGTTATGTGGAGGGTGAAGTTTGACCGACCGCACACAAGGTGGTATCCGGAAAAGGCTCCATGTGTTTTGGCCCTGCGGTCGGTCTCCGTTCGGCAGTTAAATTGCATAGTAATCCTTGCCATCCACAGCTAATAATACCTTCGCCTTTATGCCCTTGTTCGGTACATTGTTTTTACCGAACGGGGGACTGCCTAGTCCCTCCATTCGGGAGTTATGGCACTCTGGAGGTCTCAGCGGTGTTCGGTTGTTTGAGTGTCCGATTTGAGTTCCAAACATTCGACGGCCAAACACCGCTGAGATTTTTGTGCGTAAGATGGCCGCTGCGCGTGGTTCGTATACCGAACAGCGACCACACAGGCACTTAGCAAGTATCAATTAGACTGCGGTTTTGAGAAGTGTGAACGCTTAACAAGGCGCACACTTCTCACTGGGGTGGTCTGAGGGTTCGGTAGTTTCATTCATATGAAAACTACCGAACCCTCATACGAAAGTACATACATTTTTCCAATACACAGAGATACAATTAAACGAATGGATTTTTACACGATTTACACAGGACAGGCTTAATACAATCCGCTACATGGGTAATATGGGCTTAACCCAGAAAAGACCAAATTAAAAAAAGAATGACACATCTTTCTTTGAAAAAAGGGGGTCCCAAGTCAAAAGACTATGGGTAACGATTCTCAAAAAAAAGGTTAGATTATTATTATTATTATTATTATTATTATTATTATTATTATGTTAATTATATAGCGCCATCAAATTCCGCAGTGATTTACAATGGGTGGACGAAGAGACATGTAGTTGTAACCAGACAAGTTGGACACACAGGAACAAAGGGGTTGAGGGCCCTGCTCAATGAGCTTACATGCTAGAGGGAGTGGGGTAAAATGACTCAAAAAGGTAAGGATAGGAGCGACGGATGAGAGAGGTCGCCTGAACCCGGAGCTCTCCCGCCAGCAAGTGCACACAGCGTGATTTTCAGCGATTTTCCTACCCTCAAGCCCGGTTGAAATGATATTTAAAAGCAGAACAGCGATGTCCACCAAGCAGCTTAAGAAATACAAGCAGAAAACGCTCCAGATGCAGCTAACATCGACGCTGAACAACGGAGCAAAAATCCAAGATGGCGCCGACAGGCCGGAGTCCCCAGCCTCATGTGCTGACGCAGGTGAGCTTACCCTCACCACAGGCAATATGCAAACGCCTGTCACTAACGACACCCTGCACAATCTGCTTATAGACCTCAAAAGCACATTCAAATCTGACCTTAAACAGATTGCCAATGATATCAGATCTGATATTAAATCTTTGGGAGAAAGAACATCCCGTTTAGAAGAAAAAACAGACGAACTCACAGACTCCCACAATAGCATACTGGAGGCTCACTCAGCCCTACTCACAAGGCTGCAATCCTTAGAGGCAAAAATAGCAGACCACGAAGACCGTGACAGACGCAACAATATTAGGCTCCGGGGGATCCCGGAGTCGGTTGGTCCACAAGATCTGACCAGATGCGTCCCGGATATCCTTAAAGCCTATATCCCAACCCTGACGGAGGCCGAATTGCTTCTAGACCACACACACCGTCTCCCGAAACCCAAACACCTACCAGCGTCCATACCAAGAGACATGATTACTCGGGTGCACTACTTCACAATAAAAGACCGAGTCATGCAGGCCTCGAGGAGCCAAGGTCAACTCACAGGCCAATTCTCACAAGTCAAATTATTTATAGACTTATCCTCCACTACAATGCTCAAACGGCGCACGTTTGCTCGCATAACAACAGCGCTAAGAGCAGCAGAGGTCCCATACAAGTGGGGCTTCCCAACCAAACTTGTGGTCAAACGCAACGGTGTGGACAACCAGATCTCTGACCCCGAAACTGGCAAGAGACTCCTGACAGAATGGAACATCCCGATACCAGAGGAAGCATTGCGGGACACTGGCAGCAGACCTCCCAGACCCCTGCAGAAAGAATGGGAAAAACAAACTCGCACCGCCATCGCGCAAGGGCGCACTTGAAACATTCAAGGACCTGACAACCCAAGTCTACAACACAATCCCATACAGGGACAGGTCGTATACATTGCATGTGCCTTATTTTTCACAACTATTCTATGCTCCCAGTTTCCACCCTACACGATGAACTACCGGACTCATAGAGTATTTGCACTGTGCTAAGGCGATACTGTGACCCTCTCCACTACATATGGTAGTTAAATTGTTTAACTTGCTAATTGGCATCTATGCCTACCCCCAGAGTGGCTACTCCATCGAAGCCACGAATTAAACCGTTATGCTCATTACTGCACTGCGAAATCACTGTGAACGGAATGTTGTACATAGTTATTTACTGTTTTAGTTACTTTATTATTTCTTTATCCTTTGACAAGCAGGACATACATAACCTAAGTCCAATACTCATATTGCTCCACTATAACCCTAAGAAGCCTATGCACTTCCCTCCCACTGAGAGTACGAGCAGTGGCATGTCATCACTGACCTCTAGCGGTCCTTTAGGTGTACCCAAACTTGCCCACAATCTCACCCAATACCGGATGGCACTTAAAATTTGCTCGTTGAATGCCAAGGGACTAAACTCCCCAAACAAACGCCGCTTGGCTTTACGTGAAGCGAAATCCCTAGGTGCCCACGTAATGTTTTTTCAAGAGACGCACTTCCAATGGGGCCATAAGCCTAAATTTAACTCCCCAGCTTTCCCCGTAGACTATCACTCCTGCTACTCCACTAAGAAAAGGGGAGTATCCACTCTGATCAGTAAGGACGTAGCATTTTCCCTGATACGAAAAATAGGGGATAAAAAAGGAAGGTATCTCATATTACAATGCTACTTGAATAATAACGCATATACCCTGATCAAAGTATATGGTCCTAACACTAATCAAGGTGAATTTGTTGATGTATTGTTGGGATTGCTGTCTGTGCATGCACTGGGGGAGGTAATTATTGGAGGAGATACAAATTTTCTTTTAGACAGTGACATAGATTCCTCTGGAGGCCCACATCTGAGGAACCAAACACTAAAGGCCAGGTCCAAATTAACCTCCCGCATATGCGACAAACTAGCAGCACACAACCTTGTAGATCCCTGGCGCGTTACACACCCCACAGAAAGAGACTACACTTATCACACTGCAGTACATAACAGCTACTCTAGAATAGACAGATTCCTGATTCACACCTCCTCTCTAGTAAAAATAGACCACACCGACATTGGCCTGATCTCGTGGTCAGACCACGCCCCTATCTCAATTTCAATTCGAGAACAATTCCCTAACAAAGGGAGAGGTAGCTGGAAACTTAATGAACAACTCCTATCTGACCCAGAAGTGACCAAACAGAACAGGAATTGCACCACTACTTTAGAGAGAACAGGACCCCGGACTCACCCCTAAATCAAATATGGCTAGCACACAAAGCCTTCATACGAGGTTGCTTTATCAAACACGCTAGTTACGCAAAAAAGCCTAGAGAAATACACCTCCATACTATCGGAGTTAGCCTCATTAACTCATGCCAACAAACACACACCAACAGCATCAACTCATGCCAAATTGTTACACTTACAATCTCAGTTAAGGGATATGGAACTAGCCAAAACCACATTCCTCACGCGCAGGCTTAATCATAAATACTTCGCTGCCGGTAACAGATCGGGAGCCTGTCTAGCTACACAATTAAAACAGAGAACAACTACCTCCAGAATTGCCTCCCTCAGGGGAGATAGGGGTAACAAGATACTTGACCCACAAGGGATTGTGGATGAGTTCGCACAATACTACGAAAAGCTATACAATCTTAAAGATGACTCATAAACAATATGCCCTACAGAGTCTGATATAGATGCTTTCCTCTCAGAGGTCAACCTTCCGACACTATCGCTAACCGATATAGATTACCTACGCAGCCCCATCACGGCAGAGGAGGTCATTTCAGTGATCTCATCACTCCCACAGCATAAATCCCCAGGTCCAGACGGGCTACCCAATAAATACTATTGCACATACTCTAACCTTTTGTCACAACCCATCACAGACCTGTTTAACCATTGCATGAAAGAGGGTTCCCTGCCAGCAGAAATGCTACTAGCTCATGTCTCCACCCTTCCTAAGCCAGGCAAATCTAAAGACCAATGTAAGAATTTCAGGCCCATTTCACTGCTAAATTGTGATGCAAAAATTTACGCAAAGCTTTTCAGTGAACGATCTGCCCCGCTCCTGCAAAAATTGGTGCATAATGATCAATCTGGGTTTGTGAGGGGCCGACAGGGCTCCGATAACTCTAGGAAAGTACTAAACATAATAGCGGGGATGGAGAGGGGGAAACTCGGAGGCCTTTTCCTGGCGCTGGACGCCGAAAAGGCCTTCGACAGGTTGAATTGGCGGTATATGACAAGGGTGCTTCACAAATTTAACTTCCCCGAGGAAACAATCAGGGGCATGCTGGCACTCTACGCACAACCCAGTGCTAAGGTATCCCATGGCGGGTTCCTCTCTAGACCCTTCCACATTACAAACGGCACACGTCAGGGTTGCCCGCTGTCTCCCCTGCTTTATATCCTTTCCTTAGAACCCCTAGCCTGGAAGATACGAGAACACTCAGACATAACATGCATCACCTTGAGAGAGACAGAGTACTTGCAGATGATATCTTTGTGGCATTATCGAACCCAGAGAGTTCATTACCCACCTTGCTAACACTACTAGCAGACTTTGGCAAAGTCTCATACTATCGCTTGAATAAAGAAAAAACACAAGCCCTACCCATAAATTTACCCAAGCTAACTGTGGCAACCCTAAGTGATACATTTGAGCTAGATTGGCGGACAACATTTTTAACATATTTAGGTGTGAAGATCACCACCACTATTGACAACATAGTACAGCTTAACTATCAACCCCTTATTCACATGTGCAAAAATGAGACGCTTAAATGGAAGTCTGCACATCTTTCCTGGCTAGGACGTGTGAACGTGTACAAAATGATGCTACTACCAAGACTGCTGTACAAGTTCAGAATGCTTACTATAGCAGTACCGGCGTCAATTCATAGATCGCTGCAAACCATATGCAGCACATATATATGGGGGGGGCAAAAAAACCTAGGTTACCTCTACACCTCTTACAAAAAACGTACCAGACGGGTGGCATTGGATTACCCAACATTGGCCTATATTACAAGGCCTCCTTACTAGCCACAGGCATACTATTACACGCCCCAAGGGGTACAACACAGTGGGTAGATATGGAACATAAACAACTTGCTTATATACTTGAGTATAAGGGAGGATAGACAGGTGGGAGCAGCATTATGTAGCGATTTGAAAGCAAGAACCAGAATTTTAAACTGAGCTCTATATTTTTGTCAGGGTGGCGGTCCGATGTACGGAACCCAGACACAGTGTCCAGGCGGCGGTGCAGGACTGGGACCCAGTATGCCTGATGTTCAGAGTAGGAGTCACAGTGTGGAGGTGGATTAGCAGGGTCTGGTGCAGGGTAACCGCACGCCCCCTGGTGTTGAGCACCAGCGTTTGTGCAGCCACATACCAAGACCCTGAATCAGCTTCAGCGGATACCAGGAACTAGGAGCATGGAAATTAGCAGACCTCCCAGGAGCTGAATAGGGAGGCTCTGCAGCAAGATTGTATCCAGTACTAGAAACAAGGCAAGACTAGAGATAGGCACCAAACATGAAAACAAGACAGAACTAATAGAACCCAGAACCAGAGAAGGATAGTAAGCTAAACCCAGAACATATACACAAGACATGAGGAAAACATGAACATAACATGGGCATTACTGGACAGGACTGTACATGGACTGGGTATACAAACTAAAACAAGACAAGATTACATAGGCAAAACAAGAGGAGAAATAACTAAGTACTACATGTGGAAATCATGGGGATTTAGTCACACTATATGATCATACATTGCATAAGCCTGCCAACAACGCCAATGTACCCCATATCTGGCAGGTCCTACACTGCCTGATGTATGCTAAAACAACCAAAATACATATATAGCACTTACCTGCAAGAAAGTGCAGAAGCCTTGAGGAGCTGCCTGCAGGAACACTGAAACAGTGTGAATGATGGAAAACAAACGGGTGTGGCAACATAAAACAAACATTAAATGAAACCTGGAGACTGGGTATCCCAGGGATGGATTACAGGAATGAACCCAGAAATCCCAGCATAAAGAAAACCAGACATAGAATAGAAAACCAAAAACCAAGAAAAACTAAACAAGAATTGTAACAAGAGTACTGGATACTAGAAGCCAAGACCAGACATCTCCACAGAACAGAGCAGGACGTGACAATTTTATAGGAAGCCAATGTAGGAACTGACAGAAGGGTGAGGCATGGGAAGTGCGGGCGGACAAGAAGATGAGCCTCGCTGACGCATTAATTATGGACTGTAACGGCGCAAGTTGGAAGCACGTAAGACCACTGAGAAGCAGATTACAATAGTCAAGGCGAGAAAGGACAGTGGAATGGACCAACACCTTAGTCGCATCTTGCGTTAAGTAAGGGTGGATGCCTGCAATGTCTTTGAAATGGAAATGACAGGATTTGGCGATAGATTGAACATGTGGCTTGAAGGAGAGGTCGGAGTCAAAGAGAACACCTAGGCACCGAGCCAGCGTGGTGGAGCTGATGGTAGCACCGTTGACTTGGAGGGAGACAGACACAGGAGTAACAACACTTGATGGAGGAAAAACCAGAATTTCAGTTTTGGTCAAGTTTAGTTTAAGGAAGTGGGCAGCCATCCAGTTAGAAACAGCAGTGAGGCAGCCAGGGACACTAGTCAAGAGGGACGGGGAGAGATCAGGAGAGGACAGGTAGATTTGCGTGTCATCTGCATAGAAATGATATTGGAAGCCAAAGTAGCTAATGAGTTTACCAAGGGGGGCAGTATAGATGGAGAACAGTATGTGACCAAGGACTGAACCTTGGGGGACACCAACAGAGAGGAGTTGGGGAGAAGAAGCAAAGCCAGAGAAAGAAACACTGAAAGAGCGCTGGGAGAGTTAGGATGAGCACCAGGAGAGAGCAATATTTTGTAGACCGATTACCAACATGTAACATGTATAACCCACTATAATTGGTAAGAAACAGAAAATTTAAATATAAACTTTATTAGTATTTAAATGGAATATCTACATGATAGTGAAAAAGAAAAAAGGGTAGAGTGAAAAACAAGGGTAGAGTGAGAAACCTAGGCGGTCTATCTGGCTCGTCTATATCAATCACTGCAAGCATGAGAAAATATACTCATTCTTGATCAACTCAAGTAGAAAGATAGTATCAAGAAAGACAGCTGTTTAGTAATACAATGTTACGCTAAGTGGAAGGATAAAAAGCAGCCAAATAAATAGCAGCAGTCTATGGGGATCAGAAGAATAAAGCTTAGCATTTAGATTCAAAATTACCGGTAGATATATTTTGAAAATTAGAGATATTGAAAATATTAAAGATATTCAAAAAGGTGAATAGAAGGTATGTGTAGATACAATGATAGAGATAATGGAAGTAAACTGGTATATTAGTAGAGTCTGATTATAACGAACAGGAAGGTAGCTGTATAGAGTGTTAATTTGCTACCACCACCTTAATAAGTAGACCAAACTCCACTTAAAAGAGGGTGAATATGGGATTTAAAAGGAAAAACAGGAGGGTCAGAATTCATAGCAATAGTTACCTACCCCCTATCCCACTACAAACCACAACCCTGATTATAGTTGCAAAGAAAAAGATAAAACAAAAAACAAAAACAAACGTAGTCATCCAGAAGGGCTGGATCAAAATAAATATATATATATGAGGTATCTGGGATTAGTCCAGGTAGCTAACCTATGTAAATACTGCAGCTGAAGGCACCTAAACCAGGGTTAAAGCATACCCCATAGACTCCATATTGAGATACCTTTCTAAATGTTCTAATCCATAAACCTTATTCTCATACCCAGGGTGGTACAAGTGCTTAGAGGTAAATCCCAATCATATAAAAATCAGAATCAGTCCCACACAGATCCTAAAACTCCCCAAATATCTCTAGCTGCTTTGAGGCAGTTCTAAAATAAAGAAGCTAAGCTTAGTATCCTGGCAAAGTGCATGATGGCAGAGTCCCTATTAAACCCTAATAAAATAATAATCGCCTATAATTGCATACTCTTCGACATGTGTTTCGGCGCTATGATACGCCTTTGTCAAGAGTACAAATGAACTGAGTTTGCCGGCTGTTTTTATGTGTAGTAACTCCGCCCCTCCATTGATGTAACATGGCCAATCAAGTGCCGACACATCAGAGGGGGCGGAAAGAGGCTGTGCAGGCATGCCACCACAATCAGTAATGCCATTAACCAATTAGTGCAGGTTAACCTCTCAAGGTAGAGAAAGATTATGGCAGGCTGTTAAAGCCAGTTGAGTCCATATGTAAACTCAGCATTTTAGTTAAACAACTGTTCGAAAATGGCAGAATCTGAGTGTAAAAGTGTTTGACCCCTTAAGGACCAAACTTCTGGAATAAAAGGGAATCATGACATGTCACACATGTCATGAGTCCTTAAGGGGTTAAAGTGAAAATAAATAGGCATAAGTGTAAATTGAAGCATCTTAATTGATGGTTATCTATATACGTTTTGACAAAATTGCCATTACATTAAACCATTAAAGAGACAAAAAATGGCCATTAGTAAAAAACTTAAAAAAAACTTTTTAACAGTTTATGGTCATTAGAGTGCTTCAATATAAGGGATTTAACGGTTTATGGCCATTAATGTGCTTCAATATACGGGAAACAAATGAGGTTAAATATACATAACTCACAAAAAGGCAAATATACTGCCAGATTATTTATGAATTCCTAGAAAAATGTTTCCTAGTTACCATTTCAAATGGGTAAAATAGATTATTATCAATATTATTTTTTTTTAAAAGGTAAGTAATTTTAAGGGATATAAATAAAAAAAGGTTGCAAATTGGTTTCTAAAGAATAGTAATCTAAAAAAAAATTCTAGATTGGTTAAAGAAAAGGGAGAAAAGAAGAATCCTTCATTGAATCCGTGTGGGCTCAGAGTTTTGAGTCTATATATCCAAAAACATTCACGTTGCCTCAGATACTTGTCATAATCACCTCGCCTCTGGTTTCTCCTTACCAATTACAAGAACTGTAAACCCTTAGGGTCCCCTGCATGGCATTCCCTAAGATGTCTTGAGATGGGGTTGTCTACCAGGTTTCTGGGGGACCTGATGTGTTCCTTCATCCGTTGTTTAAAAGGGCGGAAACATTTCCCAACGTATTTAAGATTGCATTGGCAGGTAAGTGAATATACTATACCTGTCATATTGCAGTTGAAGAAGGACGTGATCTTAAACACATTTACATCCTCAGTGTCCGTAACACTTTTAACCCCTTAAGGACAGAGCTTCAGAAGCTTGTCCTTCACTTTATGACAACGGCATTTTTTGCATTTTTTGCTGTTTGCGTTCAACTGCAATTTGCATTTGACTAATTTATTGCACCGACGCATATTATATACCGTTTTTTAAAGGACAGAAAGGGCTTTAATTTGATGTAACATATATATATATATATATATATATATATATATATATATATATATATATACATATATATATATATATATATATATACATGCTTATTTATTATAAAAAAAAATACAGAAAAATGCCAAAAAAATGAAAAATGTGTTTTTTTTTTTACAGTTTTTGCAATAATAATGTGTGCACAATTAGTGCAGGTTAAGGAAAGTAATTAAAAATAAATTCATTAAGTTGTTCTGATTTACAGAATATATAATGTGTCTGGGATTTTAAGTTTTTTTTGGTAGTTACAGGTCACAAAGCACAAGGAGTAAAATAAACTTTTAATGTGGAGCGATTTTAGAATTTGGTATGTTTGTCTTGTAAGCTTAATAGCCATAAAAGAAAACAAAATTGCCACAAAAAAGTATATATTTATATAGAGTAGACACCACAGGCTATTTACCTAAGGTTGTTTTGACACTTTCTATGTAGCCATTTTACCGCCAACCTCTGCTAAATATTGGAGTAAAATTGTGTTTTTTGGGGGTTTTCACACACAAACTTATAACAAAGAACTTCTCATGTGTATTTTGTAAAGTTGGTGTGTGCTATTCCTGTAGAAAGTGTTATTATGTGTTCACTTACTTCTGCTGAGTACAACGGTACCCCCATTGTATGTCTATGGCACTATTTCGTGAAGCTACAGTGCCATACAGGAGACCTGTCCTTTTCAGTATTCACAGTAGAATTTTGAGAGACGGATTTAATGAGCCTATGCTTCCATTTGGGGTATTATAACAGTTTGACTGTTCAAAAAAAAACCACAAAGGCCTACCATTTGTAAAAGTAGACACTCCAGGGTATATCATAAGGTGCATATTGTGCCTTAGCATGCCCCCATTTTTTCACCAATATATGCCAAAGTATGTGGTAAAAAATAATTTGGGGCATTTTTTTACATACGGATGGCATTTTTGCTGGGCATTTTGTATATTTCATATGTGCCACTAAGTTCAAAACCCCCAAATTATGCTCGGCGAAGTCTTCTGAGTAAAAAGACATCCCCAATGAATGTCTTTGGCACTATTTTGTGAAGCTACAGTGCCATATTGGAGACCAAGCCATATCAGTTTTTACAGAACTTTGAATTTTGACGCTGGGCCTATGTGCAATTTCCAAGCATCTTCGCAGGTTTTAAATTCAAACTACCCCACAAAGGCCTACCATTTCTTAAAGTAGACACCCCAGGGTATTTCAAAAGGCATATTTTGAACCTTAGCGTGGGATAATTTTTCCGCTAGCTTGTACCAGGTGTAGTGGTAATAAGCGTTTTTTTCTGCCTTTTTGACACACAAAGTGAGTTTGCGCAGTATATTTTGCAAACCTTATGTGTACCACCACTCTATAATACTTTATATGTTGCTCAGCTATGTCGGCTGAGTACAAAAATACTCCCGTATGTACCTTTGCCAGGTATATGTGGACATCGGAGGGGCACATTTGGGACACAGCCATTCCAGGTTTTTTTCAAACTTTAAATTTTTACGCTGTGCCCATGTCCCATTTTAGAGTCTTTTACCAGGCTATATGATCCAAATACCCCATAAAGCCATACCATTTCTTAAAGAAGACATCCCAGGGTTTTTCAAAAGGCATATTTTGAACCTTAGCGTGGGATCATTTTTCCGCTAGCTTGTACCAGGTGTAGTGGGACTAAGCGTTTTTTCTGCCTTTTTGACACACAAAGTGAGTTTGCACAGTATATTTTGCAAACCTTATGTATGCTACGACTGTATAATACTTCATATGTTGCTCAGCTATGTGGCCTGAGTACAGCAATACCCCCGTATGTACCTTTGCCAGGTATATGTGGATGTTGAAGGGGCACATTTGAGACGCAGCCATTCAGTTTTTTTCTAACTTTGAAGTTTTACGCTGTGTCCATGTTCCAATTTGGAGTAGTTTAGATGGTTGGTTATTGAAACTTCCCCACAAACACATACTATTTATTAAAGAATACACCCTGGGGTAATTCAAAAGGCATATTTTGAACCTTAGCGTGGGATCATTTTTTCTCTAGTTTGTTCTAGGTGTAGTGGTAATGAGCATTTTTAAATGTATTTTTTTAACTTTTTTTACTTTTTAAAACTATTTTTTAAACTTTTGTTTTGCTTATTAATTTTTTTAAACTTTCCTAAACTTTCTTAAAACTTTTTTTTTTACAGATTTAACATTTTCCTAAGCTTTTCTTTTACCGTTAACCCCTAACTAGCAGTAAGCAGCACTAACCGTAAATTCCCCATTTTCCCATAACTCCCACCCACCCCACCTAGAAAAAAATATTTAATTATACAATATTTAAATTAGTTAGTTAAATAAACTGAACCCCTGAGGATTAAAAAATAAATAAAAGTTAATCGTCAGGGGTTAAAAAAAAATTAGATCACAGTATAATACTGTGATCTATGTTTTGATCACTGTAGGAAGTGATCGACTGGCAGGGAAGGGGTTAATTTTTATTTGGACTGGGTAAAGGGGGGTGTTTTTTTTTTACTTAAACGTTATTAAAACTTTTTTTAACTTAATTTTTAACTTTTTAAAGCTTATTTTAAAACTTTTTTTAAACGTTAACCCCTAGTTAACCTAACACCAAATGCCCCAATTCCCCACTAACTTCCACCCTCCCCAGCTAGCTAAATATATAATTTTAAAATACTTAAATTAATTAATAAAATAAATTTAACCCCTGAGGGTTAAAAAAAAAAAAAAGAATTAACCCTCAGGGGTTAAAAAAATAATCAGATCATAGTAAAATGTAATCTCTGCCAATTGATCACTGTAGTCAGTGATCAATTGGCAGGGAAGGGGTTAATTTTTTATTAAAATGGGTAAAGGGGGGTAAAGGGGGGTGGGATTTTAATTTTACTTTATTTTTTTTCCACCAGGGGGCAGGATCAGCACTGATCCGTCTCCCTGCACTTCACACTGAACCCGGAAGTGCAGGGAGGCGGAGGTGAGTATACTGAGCACATGTGCCCGCTCTGACATGCTGTCTGAGCGGTCACATGTACTGGGACAGCCCGATCCGGTGCTCCTGGTCTGCCTCTAATACAGATGCAGACCGGAGCACCATTAACCCCGCGATAGCCGCGATTGCGGCAATCTGGAGTTAATTTTACCGCGTGACGGATGAGGTCCGTCACTCAGCGTTAAAGCAATCCCCTGAGTGACGGACCTTGTCCGTCACTCGTCCTTAAGGGGTTAAAGTCCCTTTTGATGTGTTTACACACTACATACCTTCCACATGCAAAGGTGCCAACTAGAGGGTTCTGGAGCCATGTTTTTAATGAAGGCTGTTTATAATGAAGGTTACTAGGGGCCAACAAGTCACAGAGGTTTTTCCCCCTACGTCCTGTCATAGTCACAATGGGAGCAAGCACTGCTTTTAGGTGTTCGTCACCTGTGAGAATGGGCCAAAAGCGTAATTTTTTTTCATACTCTCCCATCCTGCATCGTACGTGGCTAATAACTTATGGTCCCCCCAGAATCTTTGGGTACCAATTTTGGAAGTAAACTGGTATATTAATAGACACAGATAACAAGATAACAAGTAGGGGTTTTGAGGGGTGTGTCGGTGTTGTGGCTAAGAAAAACGTCCAGTGCTTTTACCGGGCACCAATTATTCCCGGGGTGTAGTAGGTTATGTGAACCGGTTCCCCCATCTGACTTGTCTTAGTCTTAGGTAGGGTCAGGACGTAGTAGTCTGTGTGTTTTGTGAGGTACGACGTGAGGAGGCACCCTTGGCTATGGTGTTGGCCACTAATGGTGAATTCTCATGGTCTAAGAAACCCATAAAAAGCTAGATATATGGCGGTTTTTATAACCGCGTTTGTATTGGGTTCAAATGGTGCCTGGTCGAGTATGTTGGACAAGGATTTGAACATTCCAGTGTCAATAGCCAATCTCTTGAGTGTTGCTGGGCCGTTTGCTTTTGCTATGCCCTTCAGTAGTGTTCGGATGGGGTAAGAGGTTAAGAACCCTTTGTGGTTAGGGAAGGAGCAATACATGTGGTGTTGTATCCCCGTGAGGTAAAGCTTAATAGTGTTATGTGAGAATTTAAGTTTAAGGTGGCAAAAAGATGCAAAAGCTATCAGTGAAGAAACTCAAACCATTTGGCTAGGTGATGGTCAGACATGAATCGTTTGTACAAGTGAAAAGCTCTGTGATATGCGTGTTGAGTGCTGGTGGATAAAGCTAATTTAGTGAGAGCGTGGCTGTGCTGAAGTAGTTCATCTACTCCATGATAAGGTCTTGGAAAGTTGGAGCTGGGGTTGCCACACAAGCTGCCGAGGGTAGGGACAGTCTGAAAGCCTGAAATTGAAAGCGAGATAGCTGGTCAGCTGCCATATTGTATATGCCGGGAACATGAGAGCATACAATGTGGAAGTGATGAGTAGCTGCCAGCCATGTCAGTTTCCTAAGGAAGTTCATAATTGCCAAGGAGGAAGAGCGACCCTTGTTGATAATGTGGCATATTGCCAGGTTGTCAGAGGGGCAGCGTACGGACTGCCCTTCCCATAACCTACACCAAGTGACAGCTGCAGCAACTATCGGGTATACCTCAAAGAGGGCTGTGTTAGTGTGAAACCCCTCAATGCCCTGTGTTTCTGTTGGCCAGGTCCCCCAGAGCCATTCTGTGCCAAAAATGGCCGCATATCCCGTGGATGATGCTGTGTCTGTCCAAATAACAGGTGACCGTGAATCAATCTGTGGGAGGAACATGCTCCTACTATTCCAGTCCGAGAGGAATTTGTACCACATCTGGAGGTCAGCGGTCGCAGGACAGTCCAAGGATATGCGGCCATAGTTGTTGGCAAAGGTGGGGAACAGGGCGAGGAGCCTGGAAATGAAAGCCCTGCCCTGGGGGATTATGTGCATGGCGAAATTTAGTGAACCCAAAAGTGATTGTAGTTCTTTACAGTTGCAAGACCCCCTGTGCATGTAGTGGCTAATAGCGTGTAGGATGTGATCAATCTTTATTCTAGGGAGGCTGGCCATCATTGTTGATGAATTCAGCAGAATACCCAGAAAGTTTATGATTGTGTCTGGTCCTTCGGTTTTAGTGGGTGACACGGAGACACCAAGTGAGGTGAATAGCTTGACAGCTTTGTCTAGACTACGTGGGGGGTTGGCATTGGCTTCGATGAACAGAAAATCATCTAAGTAGTGTATCACATTTGGGCACCTGTAGGTATTAAGGAGGAGCCAACACAAAGATTCTGCGAACGTGTCGATAATCCTTGGACTACTCTTGGCCCCAAAAAGTGAGTTTTGTGAAAAAGTAGTAGGCGTCTTGCCACTTAACGCCATGCAGGTGCCACAAAGAGGGGTGTATAGGTAACAATTTAAAAGCATTAACAATATCCGTCTTGCTAAGCCAGGCCCCCAACCCTGCTGATCTGATAGCTGCAATAGCGTGGTCAATAGTGGAGTATTGTAGGGAACATTCTTCAGATGGAATCAATGAGTTTAGGCTGGGGATGGCTGAAGAGTGGGGTGCAGATAGGTCAATGATAAGCCTTAGTTTCTCAGAATTTTTGCTGGAAACCAGCCCGATAGGGTTACAAAAAGGCCCAATGACAAATCCCTGATCCACTTCCAGTTGTAGCAAGGTAGTGACTGCAGTAGGGTTATTAGTGGCTGACTGCAAATTGTGACACTCTAACACCCCTGTTGGCATGTACATGAGCCCTGTGTGAAAACCCTGGGTGAGACCTGTGCAAAAAAATTCCACCAGGTGTTTTGAGGGGTGAGTGGACAGCATATGTTAAAGTACAGGAACGTTCACTGGAGACAAATAAGGTTTATGGAACATTTTATTTGGGCACATAGATTTTGCATGTGCCCGGAAACAATGTGAGCATACGTGTAATAAGCGGCAGGTGCTGTAACCGCAGGAGCCCTCATTGAAATTATTGCAAATTTGTGATTTGCCTAGGTACACTACTGGACGACCCAGTTTGTCTCTGGTCTGTTTCTCAGCCTTAGGGGGATGCTGTAAGGATGAGCTGGGGGCGCTGTCCGGACAGAGTGGGCACAAATAAGCTGTGTGAGCGGGTGACGTACATATGGCACAAGCTGGTGTCCTAAGCCCCACGAAGTGTCTGAGGAACAGCTCGTTGTCCAGTTGGCTCCAATCCATCTGGATGCCATACTGGGACAATGTGGCTGACACTTTTGATGAAAAGGACTTGTGATAGTCGTAAAAAGTATAGCCGCCATACTTATTACCCAGGTCCACCAGCTTATGCATATATAGGTCCAGTTCCTCTCTCCTATGGGGATGAACCATGCACAGAATATCCCTAAAGATGCCGAAAGCTAGAACAAAATCGGGAATGGTCAGTTTCTTACTGAGTCTGGGGTCTCTGGCTTTTAAAACAACAGGATGTCCCCGTAGTCGTAAGAACGGTTTTCCACAATGTCCTGGGAGGCAATGAGCAGTGGGACGAAGTTAACATCCTTGCCTTCCAGGATGTCCTTCTTAAGATTAGCCGGAACTATGTGGGCAAGATTAATAACGTGGGCGGCTACCTTGTTGGGTATGGAATTACCCGTTATTGCTGTGGGTATGACCGGGATCACTTCTGTGAGAGGCCCAGGAGGCTCTACGGGGGAGCTGCGGGCTTCCAGCCTTTCCAGCCTATCGTTGACCTTCCCCATAGAAGAAATTAGGGAGGCAACCATAGCATGGAGAGTCGGATCTTGAGAGCTACTAGTGCCTTCTCCTGCCTCTGTATTAAGGTTATCAGTTCTTAGCAATTTAAACAGTTCTGCTTTCCTGGCAGTGGCCGGGAAAGGGATACTGCGTTTGCGTAATTCTGCCATGATGCGTGGGATTGTCCATGATCTGATGAACGAGGGACTTCCCATGTCGGCCTTGCGTGTCGGGGTAAGTGACCTAGCCGGGGTTCTAGGGATTGAAATATCCTCACGATCGTCTGGTAGTAGGGACATACTGAAAATAATAATAGACAATGTTGGTGGCCTGGGTTGGGAATTTAGCCGGTGACTAGCTAGTGCCAGATGGCGAAAAGATTATTTTAGGATTTGTGGCAGGTGAGGCCCTGCTAGTGCCAAGTGGCTAGAGAGGCTCTAGCTATGAGTTGGCGCGAGGGGTGTGGTAACCTAACCGGTGATGGGATGTTGCCTCTCCATGAGTAACCGGGGGGGGGGGGTTTGGCAGTGACTGGTGTCGCCCTTTCTATATAATTGCGAGGCGACTAACTATGAGTTGGCCCGAGGGGCGTATAGTACCTCGGAGTGGAGGATGGGAGTTGGCCTCGCGGACCGCTAGGTTAAGGGGCAGGGGAAATAACTAAAGATGGCCGTGTAGAGAAAAGACGTTAACCAAAACCTACCTGCAGAAAAAGAGCCCTGGTTCCTGTATAAGAGAATAAGAGGTCTCTTAAGTAGGGGGTTTAGCCTAGATGACCCGCCCAGGGGTATTCGGGGTTCCTGGGGGTATGAAATCTAGATAAGGTACTTGTAGGGCATACACATAAGATTGTATAACTGAAAGTAGTAAGTGCTTAGGGGCAGAGAGTACTGTCCCCCCTTTTGACATTGTACACAGTTATCCCGTACATTAATATCTGCAGAGGATAATTAATCTTAGAATTTAACATCTAAAAGCAATTTAGTGTAATGATCTTTAACCAACCTTAAGTAATGCATATATTATTATTATAGTAACTGTAATGCATGTAGTACAACATAATATGTGTTTAACCAGAGTTTATGCAGTAATTTATACAGAACAACACACTATTTAACCCAAATTGCCAGCATGTAATTGTTTATCTAACTTCATACTTTGACCGACAAACCAGCCCACCTCCCCCCTCATCCCTGTGTAATATCGGTGGGAACAGGGACTCCTTACGGTACAGGAGTCTGTGAGGCCTGTTCCCGCCCGTACTGTGTAGTTACCCATACCCCCTTCACATAAGTGTAGCCGGCGGCTGGCGGGAACAGGGACTCCTAATGTTGATGGAGTCTTTGCCCCTGTCCCCGTCCGAGCCGTGCTACCCGAGCAAACATTCCCCCGTGGTTTACTGCCCCCCATCGAGCTGGGGGGGGGGGGGGGTAGGGGTAAAGGTTGTATGGGCAGGTTGTGGAGCCGGTCGGCCGTGGACCGGCGTGTAGCATACTCATGGTGTGACGTCAGGAAAGCGCAGCGTCTCACCGGAAGCGACGTGACGCAACAGGAAACTGGAAGCAAAAGATGCCGGCGAGTATCCCAGCTATTCGTCTAGACCAACGAAGGTAAGTGAGAGAAAGGGGGGAGTCCCTTAAGTAGATCTATAGCCCCTCCCACAACTTCAGGCCATGCCTTCCAATATATATATACACATACATATTATACATACATATATGTATAATATATTATAAAATAATTAAAACATTTTATAATATATTATACATATATAATGCATACATATGATTTCAATATAAGTGTATACACATATCTCAAAATACCCTTATAATGAAATCATACATATGAATTATGTTTGTATAATATATTATAAAATGCTTTAATTATAATATATAATACACACACATATTATACACACACGTATTATATGTATATGTGTGTGTGTGTGTGTGTGTACTATATATATATATTTATACATATGCACATACACACGTATTATATGTGTGTGTGTGTGTGTGTGTGCATATATATGTATACATATACACACACACACACGTTATAAATTGAAGATTTTTTTTTTAGAAAAACAAATAAAAATGCTAAACATGGCCAGTGTTTGTGCTTAAGTGGCTACTACAAAAGACTGGAAATACCCCATTTGGAATACCCTGGGTTGTCTACATTTGAAAATGGTATGCCATGATGGGGTTATTTCACTTTCCTTGGCTACCATATGGTCTCAAAAGGCAAAAAAGACCCAGCAAACCAATCTGGCAAACTGAATTGGGCAAACCCTATATTGAGGTGGGGGGGTGGGGGGGGGGTATTGTTATACTCGGGAGACTTCGCTGAACACAAATATGAGTATTTACAACAGAAAAACTTATCACGATGATGAATTCACCAGTAAAAGTGCAGTTTTATGAAAGAAAAAATGAAAAAAAAAATATGAACACTAACTTTGGCAAGCGTTTGTGGCAAAGTAGCTACTACAAAATACTGGACATACCCCATTTTGAATACCATGGGTTGTCTACTTTTACAAATGGTATGCCATGATGGGGTTAATTTTCATTCCTGGGCTGCAATGCGGTCTCAAATGCAACATAGGCTCAGCAAACAAATCAGGCAAATTTCAATGTGCCAACATGGAAAAGGGGAAAGCCCTATATTTGACCTCTGTACATTTGTAAAAACCCATAAAAACTGTACATTCGGGGCACTGTTGTATTCGGGAGATGTTGCTGATCACATATTGGGGTGTTCTTTGTCAGTAATGCATAACAGGAACTGAAAATCCATGCCTAAAGTACCATGTGAGAGAAAAATAACACAAAAAAATGACTACCCAAAGGTCTAACAAAGACTGGTGGTAGAATTAGTGCATGAAAGTGTTAAAACACCACCATTTTAAATACCCTCGGGTGTTTTCTTTTCAAAAATATATGGTTTGATAGGAGTAAATTACATTGGCCGGCTTCAAAAATTTCCAAAATAGGACATGGTTGCATGATGACCAGCTGTTAAAATTCCAAGTTGGAAAACTGGAATGCGCACCCTCCAAGTAAGGTCTTCTAGCCCCCAGAGTACCTGACACACCTATACATAGGTGGTATCACTGTACTCAGGAGATGTTGATGAACACATATTGGGGTGTTCTTTGTCAGTAACACATAACAAGAACTGAAAATCCATGCCTAAAATACAGTGTGAAAGAAAAATAACACAAAACAATTAGTACCCAAAAGTTTGACAAAGACTGGTGGTAGAATTAGTGCATGGAAAGTGTTAAAGTACCACCATTTGTAATACCCTAGGGTGTCTACTTTTCAAAAATATATGGTTTGATGGGGGTAAATTACAATAACGGCTTCAAAAATGTCCCAAATAGGACATGGGTGCATGATGACCAGCTGTGAAAAATCCAAGCCGGAAAACTAGAATGCGCACCCTCAAAATAAGGTATTTTAGCACCCAGAGAACCCAACACACCTATACATGTGGGGTATCAATGTTCTCAGGAGATGTTGCTGAAAACATATTGGGGTGTTTTTTTGGCAGTAACCCTTAAAGTTCTCAGTACATGTATTCTTAAATTGCTATGTGTTTCAAAAAAATCACCAATTATTTTTATTTTTTTAAATTTGGCATAGATTGGTGGTAAAATGGTTGCATCAAAAGAGCATGAAAAGAGTCAAAATACCCAAAGTTGAATAACTTAGGTTGTTTTCTCTTATACATGTGAAGGATTATTCAGGTATTCCTGACAGATATCAGTGTTACGATGTAACTTGAAAAATAATGGTTTGGAATTCGCAAAGTGCTACTTGTACTTATCGCCCTATAACTTTCCAAAAAAAGCTAAGAACATGTTAACATTGGATATTTATAAACTCAGGACAAAATTTAGAAAGTGTTTAGCACAGGTGTTGTTTGGCAGTTGTAGATGCGTAACAGATTTGGGGGGTCAAAGTTCAAAAAAGTGTGTGTTTTTTTAAATGTTTTCATCATATTTTATATTATTTTTATAGTAAATTATATGATATGTTGAAAACAATGGTATCTTTAGAAAGACCATTTGATGGAGAGACACGGTATATAATATGTGTAGGTACAGTAAATGAGTAAGAGGAAAATTACAGCTAACACAAACACCGCAGAAATGTTAAAAGAGCCCTGGTCCTTAACTGTAAGAAAATTAAAAAATGGTCTGGTCACTAAGGGGTTAAAGATCCTCTGGCTTTCCCTCTCCCGAGACGCATCCAATGAGATGGATATTCAATCTTAATTCATTATTACCATTTGGCCTCAATAGCGATTTAGAAATTTTCCATTTTCTACAGTGTTCGTTACTATGTGTTTTTACATATGCAGTTTTTCACTAAAGTATGTTTAACATAGGAGGGAATCATGACTAACAACTATGGAGATTCCACCAATTTTAGTTATAGTACCTTTTAATAGGTTTTTAACCTTTATTGTAATGTTAACAAATATGAGCTCAATAGTCCTATAAAAGGATCTGTCATGTATTTCTTCCTACAGAAAAATAGAAACATAGAAACATAAAATGATCCTCTTTTAAGTGGAGTTTGGTCTAATTATTAAGGTGGGGGTGGCAAATTAATACTCTATACACCTACCCTCCTGTTCCTTATAATCAGACTCTACTAATGTACCAGTTTACTTCCATTATCTTCCATTATCTATATCATTGTATCTACCCATACCCTTTATTCAGATTTTTGAATATCTCTAATATTTTCAATATCTATAATTTTCAAAATATATCTAATTTTGAATCTAAATGCTAAGCTTTATTCTTCTGATCCCCATAGACTGTTGCTATTTAATTAGCTACTTTGTATCCTTCCACTTAGCGTAACATTTTATTACTAAACAGCTGTCTTTCTTGATACTATCTTTCTACTTGGGTTGATCAAGAATTAGTATATTTTCTCATGCTTGCAGTGATCAATATAGACAAGCCAGATAGGCAGACTCCTTAGGTTTCTCCTTTTTAATATTACACTTTTCACAAATCACTTTTGATTTGTGTGCCTTTTTTTTTCTTTTTCACTATTATGTAGATATTCCCTTTAAATACGAATCAAGTTTATATTTAATTTTTTTGTTTCCTACCAATGATAGTGGGTTATACATGTTATATATGGGTAATCTAGCCTTTTTTTGAATTGTTATCCTTGGGACCCCCTTTTTTCAAAGAAAGATTTGTTATTCATTTAAAAAAAAAAAAGTAGCTAACTAATAAGTAAACCAGAAGAAAAATAAAACAAAACCAAATATTTTAGCTGACATCAAACCTTTGTGCTAAAGCTGCTCGTAATAGGCTTCAATAAAGTCAGTGTCCTTATCTTAGCCAATTCCAAAAGGATGCTTTAACTGGGGTCAGGATCGGCTTCCAGTTACAGATTGCTGCACGGTTCTCAAAATCTATTCCGGGCTGCATGTGGTGCAGAAGTGCTTCAAACTGTCAGAAAAGAACTCCTGAGTGGACAAGGAGACGTAAGTGTTCGCTGTAGTCCCCTTTGAGGTTACAATCCAAGCAGAATATTTAAGTTTCAAGCTGTATGTGAGGCGCTCACTAAGAACACAGCCATCCACCATGCTAGTCAGGCCCTGCCCTGTGAGGGTGGCTTATTTAATAAGCAAAGTGACCCCAAAAAAAATCCGACATCATTTGACCACACAGGGGGCTGGAGTAAAAGTTGAGTGTGAATTGTGGATGCTTTCCGTGTTTACTCTCAACCCATAGCATATAGTATGTAAAAAATTGGTGGTGTCTTTCTACTAGTTGGAAATGTCTTGCAGGACCTAAGCACATCATAGTAACAATTAATCTCAAAAGCCACATGATGAGGTAAAATGCACAGCCACCCACTGATTATGATTAACCAACAATGCACTGTACAGGGCTTGTTAGAATTATTTTTCAGGATCTCCTTTTCATCAAGCCTATTGGCCAGATTAATGCTTTTTCAATGTTTCTTGAACTATATATAAAAATTTTAAGGCTGGACAAAAGTGGTAAGTGGTGTACCTCAGAGTTCGGTTTTGGGACCGCTTTTATTTAACATATTTATAAATAATCTTGAAATAGGTATTGAAAGCCATGTATCAGTGTGTGCAGATGACACAAAACTTTGTAAAGTAATAAAATGTGAGCAGGATATTGCTTTGCTGCAGAGGGATTTGGATAGATTAGGGGACTGGGCACTAAAATGGCAGATTAAATTTAACGTAGAGAAATGCAAAGTTATGCACTTCGGGGTTAAGAATGCACAAGCAATTTACACCCTAAATGGTGGTGAACTAGGGATAACCACACACAAGAAGGATTTGGGAATTGTTATAGACAACAAATTAGGCAGCGATATGCAAAGTCAATCTGCAGATGCTAAGGCCAGTACGATTTTGTCATATATAAATAGGGGCATACATTTTGGGGCTGAAAATATAATTTTGCCTCTTTATAAATTGCTGGTAAGACCACACCTTGAATATGCTGTGCAATATTGGGCACCTGTTCTAAAGAAATATATCATGGCACTAGAAAAAGTGCAGAGACGAGCTACAAAATTGATAAAAGGAATGGAGCATTTTAGTTATGAAGTAAGGTTAAAAAATGTAAATCTTTTTAGTTTGGAAAAACGGCGCCTGAGAGGGGATATGATAACATTATTCAAATATATTCAGGGCCAGTACAAACCATTATCTGGAAATCTATTCATAAACAGGGCTATACATTTAGGCTGGAAGAAAGGAGATTTCATCTAAGGCCAATAAAAGTTATTTTACAGTAAGAGCAATAATGATATGGAATTCTCTGCCTGAAGAGGTGGTTTTGTCAGAGTCCATACAGATGTTTAAACTGCAATTGGATAAATACTTGCAAAAAATAAACATAACATGGATATCATTTCTAATTAGTGAGGTAATAGCTGCTTGATCCAAGGAGACATCTGACTGCTATTTTGGTGTCAAGAAGGAATTTTTTCCTAGTTTGTTGCAAAATTGAAAGCACTTCAGACTAGGTTTTTTGCCTTCTTTTGGATCAACAGCAAAAACATATGTGAGGAAGGCTGAACTTGATGGACGCAAGTCTCTTTTCAGCTATGTAACTCTATAACTATATATAAGTTGTGGAGACAGCTGGCAGGCTATTTTTTTTTATTAATGACAGAACTCTTGAGATTTGTTGTGAGAGAGCAGTACTTAGCAACCAATCAAAATGTATTTTTGGGTCACTACAAAAGAATGTATGTTTATATTTTACCTACCAAAAAAGCATGTATAAATAGTATATGTCATTGCTAATTGAAAATATGGAAACAGAGATAGTAAATTAAAAAATTTACATTATTTGTGAACCTCATTTCATGCTCTCCTGTGGAAATAATCTTGGAAACTCCATACAAAAGGGTCAATACGTGCAACATAAATTATGGCTATTGAAAATGTAGTCTAGAGTAACAGTTCGTTGAGGGCACATGGATTTTCAAGCTTCCTGAAATGCATCAGGAAATTTAATTATGCATTCTCTGGCATTTCAGAATGCAGCACTAATCAGATTCACATGTTAGTATATGTCCCAGGCATACTCATGCTTCTTTGGTAGCTTCTATATAGGTGCAACCACTTTTTCAAAGATTAATTGGCAATAAAAGCAATATAACAAGATGCTCCAGATATATTGTGATACTCCTTTATTGGTGCACAAAATGCAGGTAATATTTCGGTCTCCAAAAAAGATTTTCATAAAATCCAAAGATTTTATAAAGGTCTTTGGTGGAGACCAAAATGTTGCCTGTTTTTCGGCATCAACAAAGGAAAACTACTTGGGAGAGTGCTGGACCATCTCATTACTTTACTGATTAGATCTAGCAGTCTCAAATGCCAATCAAAGGAACCCTACATGCTGTGGAAAGCACGTGTATCATATGTAGCAGGCCCTTAGTCTGTTCAGTGATTCATACAAATGTCAATGCTTATTTCTTTTTTAACAATATAATTTTAAAAATAGATTATCTCTCATAACATTAATAAAAATAAATAATGAATATCATATGCTTAAGTGGCAAAATATGAACTAACAAAAATGTGTGAGATACATGTACACCTAAAAGACTTCTGTTTCTAAAAGAGTATAAAAAAAGGATCTTACAATAATACACAAGGCACAATTTTCATATTTATTTATTTATTTATTTAGCTTGCATGTCATTAGACATTTCATTATTTACTCTCTAAAAGCCATTAAGGATCTGTGGACATTTCACAAACTCCCAAAAGAGTATACATGGTTTAGTAAGCATTTACTGGTATACTCAACAAACATCATTGACTGCCTTCTCGTAAGTGGTTCATAATGATAGTATTAGGTTTTAGAGTACTGTAGCAGTGGCTGTAGCTTTGAAATATTGAACCGAAACAGAACAATATTTCATGTTAAACATTTCTTCTTAATATTGTTTGGAATGTTGATATTGTAGAGTAGAGTTATGTTTTTAGGCTAAACTAACTTGAATGTTTTCGACTTTAAAACTAACTTGTGTAGATACATAATTTTAAAAAATGCCAGCAGAGCTGCGCAAAGTATTTTTTTTTAGTGTAGCTTTTACGGGGAGCTAAAGCAATCATTGGACGTATTAATTATATAAGAGAATTATATAGAGAAAACATTATATTATTGTGAGTAATAGTTAACAGTACAAGAAAAAATTACTAAACACTCAGTGCTACACCAGAATGAATTCCAAGAGATTACTGGTCATATTGGCTGTTTTGGTTTGTACTGGAGCCATTAGAGGAACTCTCTAGGGTAGCGCTCAAAATTTCCACTAACCCACTAGCCAAGTCTGCTGAGTTAAAATTCAGCACAGTCAAATAAGATTTAACTATGGTGAGTCTGCTATGAACCTAAAATCTTTCAATGGATTATTACTTTTAGGACTGGCTAGTTGTTTAAGCTTTGAAATTTAAATCCCTACTTTAGGAAATCATAAAAAACTTCATATCAGTGAAGTTGTTATGATGTTTGGAGGTCCTAGGCACCATCTTTTTTTAAGGGGTTCAACTGTTTATGAACGGTTTTACATGAAAGTGCTTTAGACAGCCTAGGCTGATAGCTTCAGCTTTTTTAATGCATTTTTCTCAATGGGAAGCAATTTTTTCACCAGTGCCCAGTCAGACCAGTATCCAGTATATGCATTACTGTGAATTACTATGCAGACATGTATTAGTTGGTGTGAAGCACAGCCTCAGTAAATGTGGCCACTACATGTTCTATGTATGAGTTGGTCTGAAGACTCAACCTCAGTATATGTGTCTACTATATTCTCTTTGTATGAGTTGGTGTGAAGCACAGTCTCCGTAAAAATGTCCACTACATGTTCTATGTATGAGTTACTATGAGGACACAACTTTAGTATATGTATTCACTATATGCTCTATGTATAAGTTTCTGCAAGAACACAGCCTCGGTATGTGTCCTCTACATGCACTATATACTAGTGCAAAAACACAGTGGTATATGTGAATCATAATAAAGACACAACCTCTATATATGGATCCATATAATATTTGTAAATGAGCTGTTGTGAAGACAACTTAGATAATAACATAGCTAAAAAGAGACTTGTGTACATCAAGTTCAGCCTTTATCACATATGTTTTTGCTGTTGATCCAATAGAAGACAAAAAAAAAAACAGTCTGAAGCATCTCCAATTTTGCAACAAACTAGGAAAAAATTCCTTTTTGGTCCCAAAATGGCAGTCAGATATCTCCTTGGATCAAGAAGCTATTACCCCACTAAAACTTCTAACATATAACACAAGCTCTGTGTATGGGTTGATGTTAACCCCTTCCGATCGCAGTGACAGGCTGATTTTAAAATCAGCTGACACATGGAGCTGCAGCATTTTCACTCTGCAGATCGCGGTCGGGGACATGTCTGCCCCCCCAGACAGTCCCCCTGCGGTCAGTGACCGCGATCTGCAGAGTCTGATCGCAGTGACAGCCTGTCACTGAGATCAGAGTTCAGTCTCAGGTATGTTCAGTCTTTTATAGTAGCCACTTAGTCACAAACACTGGCCAAAATTGGCATTCAAATGAGTTTTTTGCATTTTTCACACACAAACAAATATTAACGTTAACTTTGGCTAGTGTTTGTGACAAAGTGGCTACTAAAAAAGACTGGATATAACCCATTTGCAATACCTTGGGTTATCTACTATTGCAAATGGTATGCTATCATGGGGGTAATTCTCATTCCTGGGCTACCATACAGTTTTAAAGGCAACGCAACCAAACTGGCGAATTTCAATGTGAAAAAACTGAAAAATGTAACACGCTATATTTGACCCTGTAACTTTCCAAAACACCATAAAACCTGTACATAGGTGGTACTTATTACACGTGAGACATTGCTGAATACAAATATGTGTATTTTATTGCAGTAAAAGTAAACAGTATTTTGACATTCACAGTTAAAATGTCACATAGAACTAAGAAAATGTAAAAAAAAAATATTTTATCCCGTCTTTTTATATTTTATTCATATTAAATTATGTTCCATACCTTTATTCATATTAAATTATGTTCCATACCATAATATTTGATGTCAAATGAAAGCCCTGTTACCCCTGAATAAAATGATATATAGTAAGTGTGGGTGCATTTAATATGAAAGAGGTGAATTACGGTTGGACAGACATATAGCGCAAATGCCAGGTTTGTTTACGTTTTGTTTTGATCACAACTTGTACATTTGGCTGCGGTCTTAACCCCTTAACGCCGTTACGACGTACCATGCCGTCCTGCATTAAATGGGCTTTAAAGCCGTTGCGACGGCATGGTACGTCGTAATGGCTTGCAGCCCCAGGTAGTGAGGTGTACTTACCTCCGCCGCGATCCTCTTCTGGGGGGCTGCCTGACAGCCCAGGCAGCCCCCCTCCGGCAAATGAGGCCCCCGGGGGCCATGTGATCGCTCTCAAAGAGTAACAGTTCGTTGATGTTTAATGAGGCATTCAACCTACAGTGAGGGCACATGGATTTTCAAGCTTTCTGAAACGCATCAGGAAATTTCATTATGCATTCTCTGGCATTTCAGAATGCAGCACTAATCAGATTCACATGTTAGTATATGTCCCAGGCATACTCTTGCTTCTTTGGTAGCTTCTATATAGGTGCAACCACTTTTTCAAAGATTAATTGGCAATAAAAGCAATATAACAAGATGCTCCAGATATATTGTGATACTCCTTTATTAGTGCACAAAATTTTATTTTATATTAATATACGTACATATTAATATAAAAATACACTTAGTGTGACATTATATATAAGATATATATACATATATTATATGTATAATATATGTCTATATATTATATATACACATATATAATAATATTTTTATTTATTAACATTGACCTTTATTTTATTTATTTTTTACACTAGCAGGGAGACTGCCTGTCAGCACAGGCAGTCCCCCTGCAGGCAGATACATGGACACCTATTGTGACCATGTGATCGCTTTGTTGAGCGATCACATGGCCCCAGGGATCCTAATCCGCCATGGTAAAACTGTCTGGGCTGCAGGCAGTCTCCCCACACCAGGAGCACTGCCGATCGCCGTGGGGGAACGACGGCGATCGGGTAAGTACATCTGACCTTTAGGACGGTTCAGGACCGTCCTCGGTCCTGAAGGGGTTAAATACATTCTCAGTGTATGTGATTAGTATATTCTGTATGCAGCTTGGTGTTATTTAAGAACCCCAATACTTGCACAACCTTAGTTAATTTAATATATACAACTGATATAACTGTTTGAGCTTAAAAGTAAACTAGCCCTGTTCAGCCAAAACAAATGCACTTTGCACTGGGTAAGTAGCTATTACAAACTGTTTTGTAATAGTTTTCTAAATGAAAGAGGATAAGAGAAACATGCTTGCCTTTGCCTTTAAATTAGAGTACTCATCCCACACGTGTTTCAGGATTAGCAATTAACCACATTAGATATACTGCGGGTGATACTAAATCTGTCTTGGCACCACTCCCATACTTGCCAACTATGCCGATTTTCACAGGACAGTCAAGTCTTTTGGCCCCTTGTCCCATTTAATAAATGTCCCGGGACTCTGTCCCATGTTTTTAAAATGTTCTCCTCGTGGCATATTGGTAGGTGGAGTTATAATACTGCCACCTATGCAGAGTGACTCCTGGGAGACGGAGGAAGCCATCGGTGGAACAAAGAATAGAATGTAGATACTGACAGCTGTGGGAGGTTAATAAACTAGTGCCTCTAATATTAACTCTGTAGGTTCCTAATTGCTCTGTTTCTTCGAGGTGAGCTAAGGATTACCATTGTGCTGGCTACAAATTCTTTAATCTCTCATATTGACGTTGCTTGACATTGGCTTTGTATGTGGGGGACAAGAAACAAAAAAAAGGTAAGCAGGGTTAAGAGATACAGAAGAAGGTGAAAGGCATGAAGAGACACACACGGTAGAAAGGGGAAGTGGGGATTAGGGAAGCAAAAACACACAAATAAGCCAGGAGATACTCACAAATGGATGAGTGTTAGAAAGCAACACACAAAAGTTTAAAATTCAGGGAGGGGAGAAAAAAGGGAGACCATAGCTGAAAAAACTATCTAAAAATTAATTTGAACTAATCTTGATGAAGCTTTAGTGTGACCTATAAGTAGATCCAAAGTCTGATCACAGAAATGGAACTGTCAGATTTTGTGATAGTATATTCCACTTCTGTAACACCTGGTATTGAAACTGTTGCTCAAAATAGCAAAACATATTCAGGGTTGGCATAAAATAATTTATATATATTTAGTAACTGGATAAAGTCTGCCAAATTATCTTCTGCTGGTATGGACCTGTAATATTCTACACTCTTTCACTCTTTCAACCTCTTCAACGTATAGGTCTGCAGGCACCACTTTTTTTTTTTTTTTTTTTACAACTTTAGCAAATGATCATAAGGATGAAAGATAGGACATGTACCCTGAACACTAGGAGTGAAATCAAAAAAGTATATTAGATTATTAAAAATTACCTTTATTAACATGTCTCTTAAAAAATTGTTATAGCAGCTATGAGACAAAACATGAGATAAAAATGTATACCTCTAAGTCAAAGTATATAAAAAGTGTGCACATAGACAAGGACAATGAAACATGTAATTACATCTATATTACATATATACAATGGTGTGCTAGACTAAGTCTTGTCTACACAGAACCTATTACTAACTAATGTAAGTTATACAGTCTGAACGTAATAATGGCTCTTTGTTCCTGAAGTTATATGGTTCATGCCCTTTGACCCTCTATACATCTCCTCTCCCAGACTCTCATTCTCTTAATGATCATGGATGGCTACAGATAGAGAGATATATAATTAGACATGATGCTACAAATGTCTTGAGAACCCTACCTATGGCTGAGGGATTTTAATACTTTGGCATAGCCTGTCCTGCAGGTTCACAATGACAACTGGTGCAGAACTCTGTTCCACAACAAGAGCTAAATCATCCCCAGCCCTACCTCTACTCCTCTTCTAGCCTCCACAACACAGAGCGCTGTAAGACCAGCCCATAAAACTGCTCTAGAAGGCTGGGACCAGGTGCTCATTTCATGGCCTCAGCCCAGTCAAACTTCATTTGCCAATTTCTAAGGTACATCGCATTCTGGTGCTGGGCATTTTGCTTGGGGGATCAAGACTTATCTGGTGATGTATGATTTATGTGTCTAGGTTATGTTTAAGTTTTTTTTTTATTGTTTTATTATTCGGCCGCCCTGGATCCTGAGGAATTAATAAAGTGGGGGATTACATTATATTTATATGATCCCAGTGTAAAACCATGAATAATTAATTCTGTTCAGTTTTATCCCAAGTATGATTAAGTGATGTTGCACATGAAACCTACGTTCTAATGGACCCCACTACCTGAAACTCCACAGGCTTAATTTTTGAATTATTACACACAGAGCAGGTGGGGGTCTCTGTATTACACACAGAGAGGAGGGTTAAAACCCCTTCAGCCACTTACCTTTCTCCAGCGCCGGGCTCCCTCGGCACTGGGGATCTCTCCTCCTCCTGCCGTCGTCAGCGCCGAATGCGCATGCGCGGCAAGACCCGGCCGCACATTCAAACCGCTCATAGGAAAGCATTACTCAATGCTTTCCTATGGATGCCAGCGTCTTCTCACTGTGATTTTCACAGTGGGAATCACGGAAGCAGCCTCTAGTGGCTGTCAGTGAGACAGCCACTAGAGGCTGGATGAACCCTCAGTGTAAACATAGCAGTTTTTTTTAAACTTCTATGTTTTCAGCTGCAGGGTTAAAACTAGAGGGACCTGGCACCCAGACCACTTCATTGAGCTGAAGTGGTCTGGGTGCCTATAGTGGTCCTTTAGTTACGTGGGTTGGATATAGTGGGCAGAGAATTGTGGCTGTGGGTGTGGTACATTTTTAAAGTAGTAATTGATAGCTGTGCTGCAAAGTGTCCCTGGAATATTTTTTTCAAATGTTGGCAACTATGCCCTTCCACTGGAGAGAAGGATTCCTGATTTCTGAAAGAGAGGCTGGTAATGTTCAATAACAGTTAAAGAAATACTATAGGCACCCACTTCAGCTCAATGAAGTAGTCTGGGTGCCAGGTCCCTATAGTGTTAACCCTACAGCTGTAAACATAGCAGTTTCAGAGAATCTGTATGCTTACACTAGGGTTAATCCAGCCTCTAGTGGCTGTCTCACTGACAGCCTCTACAGGGAGTGCAGAATTATTAGGCAAATGAGTATTTTGACCACATCATCCTCTTTATGCATGTTGTCTTACTCCAAGCTGTATAGGCTCGAAAGCCTACTACCAATTAAGCATATTAGGTGATGTGCATCTCTGTAATGAGAAGGGGTGTGGTCTAATGACATCAACACCCTATATCAGGTGTGCATAATTATTAGGCAACTTCCTTTCCTTTGGCAAAATGGGTCAAAAGAAGGACTTGACAGGCTCAGAAAAGTCAAAAATAGTGAGATATCTTGCAGAGGGATGCAGCACTCTTAAAATTGCAAAGCTTCTGAAGCGTGATCATCGAACAATCAAGCATTTCATTCAAAATAGTCAACAGGGTCGCAAGAAGCGTGTGGAGAAACCAAGGCGCAAAATAACTGCACTTGAACTGAGAAAAGTCAAGCGTGCAGCTGCCAAGATGCCACTTGCCACCAGTTTGGCCATATTTCAGAGCTGCAACATCACTGGAGTGCCCAAAAGCACAAGGTGTGCAATACTCAGAGACATGGCCATGGTAAGAAAGGCTGAAAGACGACCACCACTGAACAAGACACACAAGCTGAAACGTCAAGACTGGGCCAAGAAATATCTCAAGATTTTTCTAAGGTTTTATGGACTGATGAAATGAGAGTGAGTCTTGATGGGCCAGATGGATGGGCCCATGGCTGGATTGGTAAAGGGCAGAGAGCTCCAGTCCGACTCAGACGCCAGCAAGGTGGAGGTGGAGTACTGGTTTGGGCTGGTATCATCAAAGATGAGCTTGTGGGGCCTTTTCGGGTTGAGGATGGAGTCAAGCTCAACTCCCAGTCCTACTGCCATTTTCTGGAAGACACCTTCTTCAAGCAGTGGTACAGGAAGAAGTCTGCATCCTTCAAGAAAAACATGATTTTCATGCAGGACAACGCTCCATCACACGCGTCCAAGTACTCCACAGCGTGGATGGCAAGAAAGGGTATAAAAGAAGAAAATCTAATGGCATGGCCTCCTTGTTCACCTGATCTGAACCCCATTGAGAACCTGTGGTCCATCATCAAATGTGAGATTTACAAGGAGGGAAAACAGTACACCTCTCTGAACAGTGTCTGGGAGGCTGTGGTTGCTTCTGCACACAATGTTGATGGTGAACAGATCAAAACACTGACAGAATCCATGGATGGCAGGCTTTTGATTGTCCTTGCAAAGAAAGGTGGCTATATTGGTCACTGATTTGTTTTTGTTTTGTTTTTGAATGTCAGAAATGTATATTTGTGAATGTTGAGATGTTATATTGGTTTCACTGGTAAAAATAAATAATTGAAATGGGTATTTATTTGTTTTTTGTTAAGTTGCCTAATAATTATGCACAGTAGTAGTCACCTGCACACACAGATATCCCCCTAAAATAGCTAAAACTAAAAACAAACTAAAAACTACTTCCAAAAATATTCAGCTTTGATATTAATGAGTTTTTTGGGTTCTTTGAGAACATGGTTGTTGTTCAATAATAAAATTAATCCTCAAAAATACAACTTGCCTAATAATTCTGCACTCCCTGTAGAGGCGCTTCCGCGCTTCTCACTGTGAAAGTCACAGTGAGAAGACACTGACGTCCATAGGAAAGCATTAAGAAATGCTTTCCTATGGAAGATTTGAATGCGCGTGTGGCTCTTGCTGACATCGACAGGAGGAGGAGAGGTCCCCAGCGCCGAGGGAGCCCGGCGCTGTAGAAAGGTAAGTGTTTACCACTTCAGCACCCTTCAGCCCAGCGGGAGTGGGATCCTGAGGGTGAGGGGGACCTAAAGACCCTATAATGCAAGGAAATCGAGTTTGTTTTCCTGGCACTATAGCGGTCCTTTAATAGTGCTCTATATGTTCATACCTATGCATTTACATGAAAAAGTTGCTTCTAAAGTATTTTTATTAACAGGCACCATCTCCTCATCGATCAACATAATTAAAGAAACACTATAGTCACCTAAACAACTTTAATTAAGCAATTTTACTGTATAGATCATGCCTCTGAAGTTTCACTGCTCATTTTGCTGCCATTTAAGAGTTAAATTATTTTGTTTCTGTTTATACAGCCATTGAAACAGCTCTCCTTGCTCAGGCCCTGGGGAGATAGCACAGCTTAGCGGACAAGAGCACATGTATGAGTGTGGGGATGGATGCTTGTAATCGGTTGTATGTGTGTATGGGAGTGGTTATGGGTTTGGGAGTGGGGTAGGGATCATCTCACCTCAGTGCCTCCTGGGAGACGGACCAGCAAACAACTTACCCTGACTCTGTTGCTCCTGTTTGTCCTGGCCCTGTTGATTTTACCTGTTTGAGGATGGATGTGGAATTGATCCTGTCTGCCATCAGAGCTGCAGCTGCCCTGGGAAGTGGCAGAAATCTTTGTGAGCAATTTGCTCACCTCCAGCCTGGTTTGGCCGCCAGTGTGGGCCGGTGTGATATACTGGGTAAGCTGAATTTCGCCTGTCGGGTCATGCCGATGGGGCGGGTCTTTAACAGGCGGCTTTCAGCGGCAACGTCGGGGGTCACTGGGCCCCGGCATTTAATTCGGCTGACTCAAACTCTGAGGGATGATCTGGTGATATGGGACTCCCTCTTGGTTGCATATAATGGCCGGTGCTAATGTCAGGCATTGCAGGTTTCTAACACGGATCTGCACCTCTTTACGCATGCGGCAGGGTTGGTGGGGTTTGGGGCGATTCTGGTTGATCTCCAGTTCATGTGTTGCCGCGTGGTCGGACAGTTGGCATGTCTCTGGCCTCACTAAGAATCTGGATTTCCTTGAGCTCTTCCCCATTTTGGTGGCAGTGGAGGTTTGGGGGTCCTAGTTTTAGGATAAACGGGTCATGTTTCACTGTGACAATCTGGGGGGGGTTTAAGCTATCATTCGGCTGACGACTTCCTCCCCTCCAGTGGTTCGCTTGCTTAGGCGATTGGTGCTCTGATGATTGTGTCTAAATGTGTATTGTAGTGCTAAGCATATACCTGGGGTTCACAATGTAATGGCGGATGCTCTCTCTCGTTCGCAGTGGTCGTAATTTCAGGCGGTCGCAGCTGTGTATTGAGGGGACTCCGTGCCTGGTGGGGATGTGGTCGCTCGGTCAGGCATATGATGCAATGGGTCCATGGATCAGTTAACATGGACTCTATACAGTAAGGTGCGGTGTGAATGGGAAAAATGGGAGCACGATTTGGGTGGTTTTGGTACCCGGCTGACCGCCTCAAGGGGCTTTTGCAGCTCTTGGATCAATGGGAATCAGAGGGTAAGTCTCCCTCGGCAATCTCCGCGCCCTTTTCAGGACCTAGCTTCCTGTTTAAGATGCGTGGGTGGGTATGTAACCACTGCTGGTTCCCTTATTTACCCCTATAACGTCTTAAAGCATAGAACTTAGTAGGGCTAACCATACAGATATCTTAGCCATAATTTTATATAGTTAGTATAAGAGATCCTCTATTTAACATATATAAATATTTGAGAATACAATATAAAATAAGGATTGTCTTGGGAGCAATAAAGTTTTGTCTTTTAGATATTTATTATATAAAAATATAAATATAGACATATAAAATCCATTATAGCAGAGCTTATAAGATTAAACTAAATGCTTGAAAATATCATTAATAGGTTAACATACCCTTCTGAACATGTCATCATGTCAGCCTCTCTGTCATTTTAAGATGGAGCAACGTCTGTCTCCAAGTCTCTCCTCTGTGTCTTCACATTTAAAAGTACACCTATTTATACCTTAGGTGTTGTCATTTTAGGGTCACTGTAGTTCATATATGAAAAAGTAACTTTGTTACTTTATTCATTTTAGGACCTCCCTTAACTTGGCAAAAATACAAGGCATTAACTAAAGGGTGTATACATCATGTAAATTTTCCTGACTTAGGTCAAGATGGCATCTTAAAGTCTGAACATTTTTATCTACTTAAGGTTACCACAGTATATTGTGTACTGAAAGAGTCATAGCATAGCCTTGAAGCTTGTTTATGCATTATTGTTATTGTTTTTCGTCTGGGACAAGATGGCGCAAACATATTATGCACTGAAGATAGGTAAGAGGTTATTGCTTAAAGAAACAGATATGAAAAACAATACGTTCCATTTCTAACACCTTGTCAGTTTGCAATATCTCTTAAAGACAAAGTACACAGTTTAAGAAATAATAACACTTCATTCTAAAACTTTTAATATTTGCATTCTACTAAGGCATTTGTGGTGTGCCAGGCGCTGAAAGGCTTGAGGCGTCGGGCTGCTTCCACAGAAGCAAGGAGACCAGTCTTCACTGTGCTCCTGACAAGATTGTGTGGGATGCTCCCTCGGGTCTGTTACTCTGTTTTTGAAGCCCGTCTATTTGCATTGGCCTATTCCCTGCCATTTTTTGGGTCAATGCGGATTGGGAAATTGGTAGGGTGTGGCAGGGTGTTTTATAATGTTCAGTGTGCTGCGGATAATATTGCATTTAAAATCCGACGCTCGAAGACGCATGTCCTTGGGAAGGGTAAGTGGGTTTGCTTGGGTGCTGTCCCAGGTTCGGCTATTTGCTCTGTTGTTGCATTTATTGAGTACTGCGATATCCGTGGGCCCTCTTTTGGTGCATGAAGATGGGTGTTTTCTTTCGCATTTCAAATTTATTCGGGTCTTTCACTTGGGGCTGGAGGTCCTGGGAATTGATAGCAAAGAATATTGTGGGCATTCATTTCCTAGTACTTGCAAGCACCATCAGCACTGCACTGGAACACCGTAAACCCCACAAACCACTGCTGCTTGGTTGGGGTTTACGGTGGTTATGGTGTTTCAGTGCAGTGCTTGTGGTTCTCGCAAGTACTAGGAAGTAGCGATTGACGGAGGTTCCTGGTCGGGGGATGACAGGCGGTCCGTCACATTGGTGGCATTAGCAGGATGGCTTCCTAGGCATATAGAAGCATCCCGGAGACACCGGTATCGTATGGATTTATAATTAAGGGCAACACTAGCATTCGTGCAGCACCCCTTGTTGTGGAGGAACTCAGCGAGATGGAGCGGGCTAGCCCCCAGGCAGCTTCCCCATATGAAGAGGAGTTCCAAAGGAAACTAAAAGGCGCACTGACCAGATATCACCCATCTGGTCGCTATAGAATGGGAACTGGAGCAGGAATACCAGAACCTAAGAGAAGCAGTTCAGCACTAGGCAGCGTTACTGGGAGTCGAGACAGTCGGTCTGACTCCCCAGCGGCAGTATGGGTTAAAGGGAGAAGAGACAACTGGTCTCTCTCCCCAGCGGCAGACAGTGTTAACAGGATAGGACATTGTAGATCCCTCATCTCAGCAGAAGCAAGCAGCACTGGGGGTGGAGACAGTCGGTCCACCTACCCAGCACCAGGCAGCGCTACCGGGAGTCGAGACATTCAGTCTGACTCCCCAGCGGCAGCTTGCCTTACAGGGAGAGGAGACAACCAGTCTCTCTCCCCAGTGGCTCCCGGAGATATCAGAAGAGAAGACAGCTGGTCCGTCTTCTCAATTACAGGGGGACCTCATAGACCTGGTCCTGGGAGCAACCCCAACTGGAAGGTGGAGGTGGGACCAAGGTCTCTTCCCTGCAGCAAGGCAATATCCTGCTCACATTTTATTACTTTACAAAGTTTTATGTCATCTGCAAACACCGATACATGGCTTTCAATGCCCATTTCAAGATCATTTATAAATATGTTAAATAGAAGCGGTTTGCTATTACTTTATGTCAGTAACTGTTCCAAAATATCACTAAGAAAAGTAAAATCAGCTGACACAAAAAAAAAAAAATAACTTAACACTTATAAGAATTTTCAATTCTTTTGAGCTGCCAAAAGGGTCCACTCACAGAACAGTGAATTAATTCAACTACATATTGAATACCACTTTAAGAAAAAAATGCCACAAATAAGAATTATTTGTTCTTCTGCTTTAATCTCAAGTATTAAAACATCTATTTTATAACAAATTCACTTGAAAAATATTAAATAGAGAAGAATGCCACTTTAATGGAATAAGAATAGGAAGGAAATATTCCCTTGATCATATTCCAGTTAGTGATTATATTATCTTTATTTCTTTAGATCAAATTTCAGCAGATATTCCCTGCTGTTTAACGTTCAGCTGTTTTCAAATATTTGCTCCCAAGGCATGGTGACTTTGATCTTATAATATACTATCAGCAGTTCATTATACACCATGGGACAGCAAGTAAATACTATGCTTCAAGCTTAGAAAGAGAACCTTAGCTGACAAGTAGGTACTATTGTAGAGCATATTAAAAATATGCAGCTACACGGTATTTAGAATTACTTTTTCACTGTATGCTGGTGCTAAAAGTACTCTGTATTTGTAACTAGGTTTCACTGTTAGGCTATTTCTCTAACAATCCTTAGGGCCCAGACATAAGCATTGCTGGGTGGTGATCGTGGCACTTTTGGGGGCAGGGCTCTTTAGTCACAGATCTCTACAGGTGTAGAAGACTGCAGAATAAGATTAGCATTTTTTTTTACATTTTTTTTCAATTTGACATCAGAACACTCTTCTCCAGCCACTTATAAAAAAGACATATAAGTAGTACCCTGCTCTGCCAGGCTACTTATGTGGAGGAGATGACAGGTGACTGTTAGGAGGAGATAATGGGCAACTGACCTTTGTTGATCACCACTCTCATAATTAAGCAGTATGGCGACATTGCATTGCATACCTGGCTAGCTGTTAATTAAGTATCCGCAGCATCCTGTACAATAACTGCCATTGACATATCCCTGCCACTCTGTTAGTGTAAGGATCATTGAGTGTTCCTTTGATCTGGGTCAAGGTGTTTGTGGAATTCAGCAACACCTCTGGTCTCAGCCACATCCGTTTAGCAAACGCAGGCACATACTAAATGTCTGTTTATCCTAGAGATATTGCATATCATGTTGCTAAGTTAGGATGATGGGAGATTTAGTGAGCTATGTAATGGTAGATGCTGATATACACTCTTGTAGTGGCTCTGTTAGCAAAAAATAATTTATGAGCATTTAATAAAAATAAGATCTTTATGAATTGCCCTGCATCTAGTGACATGTCACTTGGTACAGATTGTTAGATCCTACCAGTACAGATTTACTTGCCGATAACAATAACAAAACAAAGGCCATACACAATATGATGTCTAAATCCAAAGTGGTGATGCTTTCTATCAAACAGAATGTACTATACAAAACAACAACTAGTTATATGGATACATATCAATAGAGAAAAGTTGTATGCATTTCACGTCTTAATGCAACACTTCCTCAGCAGCCATTAAATGTCTACACATCTGTGTAGATGTGCAGATACAAATGAAAATCAATGTGTGTGTGCTTACATATGCACACATAAATAACCCAACAGCAGATACAAACATACTCATTTGCACATTAATATTTATGCCGAAAAACATGCAAATAACTAAACCCAAGGAACGACACAAATATGTGCAAGCATCAAACAGGTTACTGTTGTAAATTGTAAAATGTACACTGAAGTAGTAACCTCTGACTGTGGCACTCAGATGTTTGTGAACATTACAGTATGCTGCATTTTTACATTTTCATTGATTTATATCTGGTATTCTCAAAAAAAAAAAAAAATCATACCTGAAGAACATTTTCATAGATTTACATTTCATAATAAATATAACAGTTTCTTTTTCATATATTGGCATATGAATTTCTCATAATTTCTACTGTTCATCTCCATTGGGTGTTGTTTCACTCATAACTCTACTTTAGAGAAGTGCTTATTCCATTTTGACTTTGTAAGAGTAGTCATTAGGTAATCTCAATAATGCACCTTATCTTTCGGTTCATATGGGTTGGTCCATTAGTGATGATATCACATGCCTAATAGAGATATCAGGTCCTTTTCTAATATCCTAGTGCAAGTTACAACATATATCACCAGTGTGCTATAGAGTACATAGACGTTCACAGTACATTGTTGGTTATTGTATTTTGAACTGCTGGGTTCTGAGGAGGTTTATAATGAGATAAAATGTGTAGGATCAATACTTTGTATTTCATTAATTTTATGCATCGCAATACATACGCACCAGAGCTCTTTTTTCCACACTTAACTGAAGTCCTTTCTTTATCACAGAGAGGCTTTTGATCTTGATATGCCATACTTGTGAGGTGGATGGATTATCTCGGCAAAGGAGAAGTGCTCACTAACACAGATTTAGACAGATTTGTGAATATTTGAGCGAAATAGGCCTTTTGCGTACATAGAAAAAGTCTTTAGATCTTTGAGTTCAGCTCATGAAAAATGGGGGCAAAAACAAAAGTGCTGTGTTTATAATTTTTTTCAATAGAGCACCAGGTATCATTTTTCTTTGGTTGGAGTGCAGGAATCTTTTTCATTTATATATATATATATATTCCACGATCCTGCACTCACATTTGTAGTATAAGTGTCACGGTGCTCTTTCAGCCAAATCAACATAAATCTCCACGAAGAAAGGCACACGCTGGGCTTTTTGAAGAAAATGATTTGTTTTTATTCATAACACAAGGTTACAGCAAATCGATGTTTCAGTCCATCATATGACTTTCATCAGGATAGTCCTATGATGGACTAAAACGTTGATTTGCTGTAACCCGTGTGTTATGAAAAAAGACAAATACTTTTCTTTAAAAAGCCCAACATGTGCCTTTCTTCGTGGATATATATATATATATATATATATATATATATATATATATATATATATATATATATATATAAATATTTATATATATATATATATATAAATATTTATATATATATATATATATATATATATATATATATAAATATTTATATATATATATATATATATATATATATATATATATATATATATATATATATATATATTAAATCTTGCATTACATGTATTCTATTGTGTCTGTTTTTCCTATTGAAATTCTGAAATGACAATGGAGAACCTTCTATACAATGTTTGAGCTGTTGTAACAAAACAAGAAAGTGGTTGTTTTATTAACTTTTGAGAATTCACAACTTTGGTAGCCTGCCAAATAATTCTGAATTGGCAACACAAGTTAATCTTTACTTCAATTACTGCCAACAGCTCATCACTGTAAAATATATATTGTTGAAATACAATTTACAGTGACAGCATAACATATCATGTCAAATAGAAATGAAAACTTGAATTATATATATATATCCTTTCTAGTCAGAGCAGTCTCACACACAATATTTGAAAATAATAATATATTCCCACATCTCAGTTATTTCATAAACATGTTAAGGGTGTATATGAAATATGATACAATATTTATATGAACAAATTAATGTCCATAGATAGCAAAGTATTAAGAGTCAAGGTGTAGAAAAAATAACACTGAATGGTCTGTTCACTAAAAAGAGAAGCTATGAACTGACAGGCATCAGTGATTTTGCCAATATTTGTCAAATTAATTTAGTGAAAATATCAGTATCTGAGTGTGAAGTAAATATTTTAGAAACTTTTGAAAATAAATTAATCTCAAAAAGTTACAATAAATAAACCAGCCCCATTGATAAATATAAAGGTAAATTAAAATGTTTTTGGAAAAGATCATGAACAGCAACACATGGATGGAATATATATTTTAATTTAGATTGTGTTATTTTTATGCTACTGATTTGTATGCTGAGTGCTGACATAATACAGCAATAATTAAAATACATGGTGCATTTAATTTTACAGCTCAATGACATATTATGAGATCACAAGACACTGACTACACATCATATATCAGATAAACATAATATTACTATTACTATTCTTTTCTCCTGATGAACATCCCAGAGGTGGACTGAAACGATGATCAGGTTTTATTTTTGTCTACAATAAAGATTGCAAGTTTTTATTTAGGTCCGTGAGTGCAGCTATATATAGGTGCAGGTCTTTTTGTTGAAAAAATTGTGTTTTATTCTAATATTACGTGATACACAAAAAATTGGTGATCAATGTTTCGACCCTTTAGGGACTTTCTAAAGATCAATTAGACCAATGTGCAGCAGGTTATATATAAGAAACATACAAAATATAGAGTGTGACTCTCTACTTCCGGCTCTCTACTTCCGATCAGTGCTAGCCCGGAATTGTGTTGAAGGTCACATGATGTGACGTAAACGACGTGCGCCGTAACGTCATGGTTGCTAAGTAACCAAGTACACGAAGTGGCAAAAGTGAAAAAGTGTTAATACAAAAACCTAGAGGATATCTCTGTCTCATGTGGGTATATTATAAAAAATACTTTCTGAATATACAGAGGATTAGAGTTGAGCGAACTTGACCCCAAACTTGACCCCAAATCTGAACCCCATTTAAGTCAATGGGGACCCGAACTTTTGGGCACAAAAATGGCTCTAAAAACCTTCTGGAAAGGGCGAGAGGGCTGCAAAAGGAAGTAAAATGGGGGTAAGAGTAGGACAAGTGCCCTGCAAACAAATATGGATAGCAAAATAACTTAAAAATAACATAAAATAAGCAGCCGCTTAGTAGATAACTCCCTAATTCCCACGGAATTAGGGAGCTATCTACCAAAAGGCTGAAAGACCTAAATTGGTCACCTAAATTGGTATTTCAGCCACATTTACTAACACTAAGTAAACATTACTTAGTATTAGTAAATTCAGCCCCTACTCGCTTTGAGGGAGGTAGGTCCCCCCGCGTGTAGGGGCGTGTCTAGTAAAAAAAAACAAAAAAAAAAACTATTGCCCCCACCCCTGTGCGACGGGTGGGGGCCCTAAATAAGAATGTGGAGGGGGGGGACCTACTGTCCTTCCCCCCCGGCCCCCACCCCTGAGCGGTGGGGGGGGGCCATAAATGAGAAAGTGGGGGGACCTACTGTCCTCCCCCCGGCCCCCACCCCTGCGTGGTGGGTAGGGGCCCTAAATAACAATAAGGGAGGGGGACCTACTGTCCTCCCCCGGCCACCACCCGTGAGCGGCGGGTGGGGGCCATAAATAAAAATTGGGGGGGTACCTAATTCCCTCCCCCCGGGCCCCCACCTCTGAGTGGTGGGTGGGGGCCATAAATAAAATTGGGGGGGGACCTAACGTCCTTCTCCCGGCCCCCACCCCTGCACGGCGCGTGGGGGCCCTAAATAACAATAAGGGGGGGTACCTACGAAAGGTACTGAACATACAGTGATATGTCCGTGTTCGGGTCCGGGGTCCAAAAAAATGTAATATTCGGTATGAACCTGAACTTTTCAGTTAGGGTTCGCTCAACTCTACAGAGGATCAGACCCATGAAAGGAACAGATATAGATTAGATGAGGAATGTAAATGTGTCAAACCAAGGAAACAATGTGCAAAAACAGAAAACCAAATGTGAGCAAAATGTATATGTAAATAGTGTGAAGGTAAGGGTGAAATCTATAAGATCCAAGGTCTACAGATCCTCTACATGCAATTTGTCTCATTACAAATGTATTACATGTGGATTTATATATTTTTACATTTTCCAATAGATTATATTAAATGGCATAACTGGCATACATGACACATGACAGGGCCTGATTCTAACATATATATGTAGAGCCAGTAATTCTACTATACATAATTATCCATAATGCTCTGTATGGGTCCAGTAGTTATGGTTGCCTGGCAGAGTTTCTAGGGAGCTCCTCCATTCTTACCAGAGGTTTATTTAATGGTTTTCTGTTTTTGCACATTGTTTCCTTGGTTTGGCACATTCACATTCCTCACTTCATCTGTATGTATTCTTTTCATGGGTCTGATCCTCTGTATATTCAGAAAGTATTTTTTGGTAATATACCCACATGAGACAGAGATATCCTCTATGTTTTTGTATCAACACTTTTTCATTTTTGTCACTTTGTATACTTGGTTACTTAGCAATTACGAGGTCATGACGCACATCGTTTATGTCACATCACGTGACCCTCCGTTCACTTTCGGGTTACCACTGATCAGATGGAGAGAGTCACGCTTCATTGGTGAGTATACATTCTACATTTTGTATATTTCTTATATATATATAGCCTGTGGCAACCTGGTCACATTGATCTTGAGAAAGACCCTGAGGGGGTGAAACATTGATCACTGAATTTTTGTGTATCATGTAATTTTGGCATAAAACAACACAATATTTTCACCGAAAAGACCTGTGAGTGCACCCTTCTTCCTATATACATATAATTCAATGTGGGACTGCACAAAGGCATATATTACCTGGAATAAAGAAGGGCGAGTGCCAAGTATTTGTAAATGTGTGTGTGTGTGTGTATGTATATATGTATTTATATGTAACAGCTTTCCTGAGGTGGGAGTCCAGAGTGCAGAGATGTTTGCTCACCCTTGCAAACAGACACAGACAAAGGTGGTCAGGTAATAATTCATCTGGTCTGTGAGTCTGTGCAGGGACTCCTGCTCCTGGATCTTCGCTATTGCCTGCCTTGACCTTTGGAAACTCACCTGACTACTCTCCTGGATTTGCCCTTGTCTGTTTCCTTGTACCCAGTTATTGTCCCTGCACCGCCCCCGTGCACAAACTCACAGACCAGGTGAATTCTTACCTGACCACCTTGGTCTGTGTCTATTTGCAAGGGTGAGCAAACATCTCTGCACTCTGGACTCCAACCTCAGGTAAGCCGTTACATAATGAACTGACCATGGAGTCTGCAGAGATATATAAGCTGCTCACCTCCATTGCTCAGCAAGTGACCAACCTGTTCCAGACTGTTCAGGAGGTGCAGAAGGATGTATTGAAATGTAAAGGAATGGCAAGTGCAACCCTGGAACCAGCATATCCAGAACCCTTTGTGATTATGTCTGACAGATTCGACGGTTCCCGTTCCTCATTCACAACCTTCAGGATGGATTGTGAGCTCCTGTTTGCAATTCCATCGATCAGGCTGCACTCACAGGCTTCATAAAATCCAAAATGCTTTCTTAGGTATTCATTAAAAATAGGATCAACGTTGCAGTTTTTTTTTTTTTTTTTTTTATTGGACTAACAAAATATTTAAAAGACAAAATTTTGAGAGTTTTCCACTCTTCCTCAGGTCTGAAGCAATACTGATCAATCTGATAGAGTTTAACACTTAAAACAACTGATTTTAGAGAAGGGGAGGGAGGGGGAGTGAGTGGGGTGTCATAAATAGTAGAAGATGTGCATGAAAGTGAAAGGTGCAAGTTGGCTGAGAACAGCCAGAAAAAAGTAAATAAACAGAGAAGTAAATAAGCTAGTTAAAAAGAAAAAAAAATAACCAAAAAAACTAAACAAAACAATAAACAGAGCAGGGCATGCAAGTATGAAAAATAACTGTATAAGACATGTGTGTTTATAAAACGACAAGCTTTCGAGAGGTTTCCTCTCTTCCTCATGTCAAGGAAGGAAAACACTTAAAAGCTTGTCTTTGAAATATTATGTTAGTCCAATAAAAAAGGTAGCATTGCATACTGGAAAAATACAGGTATTTTGGCATCTTGTCTACTGGACTAATATGGATAATCCAATCTGCACTAATATATATATATATATATATATATATATATATATATATATATATATATAGTACTCTATTTTCTTGTAACTTCTAATATGTTGGTCCTTTCTACCTCATTTATTTTGTAGTAACGTAGAGTCTTTGGCTTATATTATATTATATATGGTCTCCTCTATTATATATGGTCTCCTTTATTACGTTAGTCCTTTGGATTCATTATGTAGACCTATATATGGATATTTAATTTTGCAGTTTATGGCCATAGGTACTGATAGTAGCTCACGGAGTATGAATATGTATGTATGTGGTCCTATAATATTCAATAGATTATTTAATGCAACTCCAGCTTTCTGTTAGCACCATTGTGGATTATACTGTACTATTCTGTACCATATTATATTATATTTTTGTGCGTGTATTTATATTTTGTTGCCCTTTTTGAGAAATTAATTCTCATGATTACTTCTATTCTTATTTTTTTATTCAGCAAATGAATTGTGACAATAGTTTTTCTAGATTGGTCTGCTGACTCTATAAATGTGCCTTAGATATTATTAGCATATTCTCTTATGTCTTTGTTCTGTATCAAGAGTAAGATTGGTCCTTTTTGGACCCTTTATTTTATTTCACTATATTTTTAGGCATGCTCAAGTCTCAGCAGACCTCTGCAGTATAATGAGTTTTATTTTTTGCATTGTTTTGTTGTATGGATTTTTAATTCATGGTCCTTGAGGGACATATCTGATTGGTGACATTGTTACACTTGTACATATGACTTATGTCACGTTTGTATTCACGGCTTCATATTCTATCACACATCATTTTTCCACCATTTGCTGGTTAACACCTCTCATTTTGCCCACTGTTCCATGCAGTATATGTGTTCCACACATTTATGTATTCCTCTATCTAGACATGCATGTGTCTGTTTCTCTTTTATATCTGGGATCTGGGACTTTGTTTTTTTCACTATCATCACGGCGGCATTTAGTAGCCTAGCAACCACGTCTCCTCCAGCGGTATGTCAGAACGTGATGACGTCACCACGGCTTCCAGCACTTCCGGGTTAGTAGCGGTTTGCAGGTGATGGGTTCACACTATCTCCTCTCACACTATTGGTAAGTTGTTTTCTTGTTATATGTATATATTGTCACTTAATTGTATGCACTGTGATCTTGAAAAAGTCCCTTAGGGGTCGAAACGTCGATATTTGTTCATGGATGTATTGAAGATTTTTTCACTTTATTAAACCATCTACTACTTTATCCAAGACCTGCACCCCTGACTTTACTTTACTATATTTTTTGAATGCGGGTAGCACCTAGGCAATATACATTTTTTGCATTAGTAAGGAGAGTACCAAGCTATTATATATTGGGTGTGTGTGTATATAATTATATCTCACAAAAGTGAGTACACCTCTTTTTTGTAAATATTTTATATCTTTTCATGTGTCAACACTGAAGAAATGTCACTACCCAACAATGTTAGGTAGCGAGTGTACAGCATGTATAACAGTGTAAATGTGCTGTCCCCTCAAAATAACTCAACAAACAGCCATTAATGTCTAAACCGTTGGTAACAAAAGTGAGTACACCTCTATGTGGAAATGTTCAAATTGAGCCCAAAATGTCAATATTTTCTGTGGCCACATGTGTTGCCACTGGAGACCTCTTCCACTCCTCCATGATGACATCACGGAGCTGGTGGATGTTAGAGACCTTGCACTCCCCCACCTTCTATTTGAGGATGCCCCACAGATGTTCAATAGGGTTTAGGTCTGGAGACATGCTTGGCCAGTCCATCACCTTTACCTTCAGCTTCTTTAGCAAGGCAGTGGTTGTCTTGGAGGTGTGTTTGGGGTCGTTATCACGTTGGAATATTGCCCAGCGGCACATTCTCTGAATGGAGGGGATCATGCTCTGCTTCATTATGTCACAGTACATGTTGGCATTCATGGTTCCCTCAATGAACTGTAGCTCCTCAGTGCGGCAGCACTCTTGCAGGCCTAGACCATGACACTCCCATCACCATGCTTGACTATAGGCAAGACACACTTGTCTTTGTACTCCTCACCTGGTTGCCGCCACACACGCTTGACACCATCTGAACCAAATAAGTGTATTTTGGTCTCATCGGACCACATTACATGGTTCCCGTAATCCATGTCCTTAGTCTGCTTGTCTTCAGCAAACTGTTTGCAGGCTTTCTTGTGCATCATCTTTAGAAGAGGCTTCCTTCTGGGACTACAGCCATGCAGACCAATATGATGCTGTGTGCCGTATGATGCCGTGAGCACTAACAGGCTGAACCCCGCCCCCCCTTCAACCTCTGCAGCAATGCGGACAGCACTCATATATCTATAGATTCAATTTGTGCTCATACAGCGCAGCCCTCGCCAAACAGTCCTACTTTTCCTCTCTCATTAGTTCATGCTCCCGCACTCCCAGCTGTCTCTTTGACACCTTTAATTCTCTTCTTTGCCCTGCCGTGGCCACCCCCCAAACTAACCTTACTGCCGATAGCTTTGCATGTTACTTTACCGACAAGATCGAACAGCTAAGGAAAGAATTTTCCCCTCCTTGCCATTCTCTTTCTCAACCACACATAGATCATGCCTTTCCTATCCTTCAGACGTTCTCCCCGGCTACTGACCAAGAGGTGGCTGCCCTTCTCCTTTCCTCTTGCCCCACCACTTGCCCGCTCGATCCTGTCCCATCTTACCTGATTAGATCTCTCTCCACTTGTCTCATGCCTTCCTTAATGCACTTCTTCAACTGCTCTCTCTCTCTCTTCTGGCATTGTCCCTGCTGGCCTTAAACATGCCACTGTAGTACCAATCCTGAAAAATCCATCTCTTGACCCGGCATCCCCCTCTATCATCCTATAACCCTGCTCCCTTTTTCCTCAAAGCTTCTGGTAAAACTTGTGTTTACCCATGTGTCTAATTTCCTCAATTCCAACTCTCTTCTTGACCCTCTTCAATCTGGCTTCTGCCCTCTCCACTTTACTGATACTGTGCTTATCAAATTACTCCCCTAGTCTTGCATCTTTTAAGAAGTGCCTTAAAACCCATCTCTTTAGGAAAGCTTATGGCCTCCAAGACTAACCCCTACCTCACATACCTGTCTCTTGCCCTCTCCTAAAGGGCAGCCCACCTTATTTGATTGCAAATTCCTGTCCTAATGTGTTGTACACCCCACCTCCTATAGAATGTAAGCTCAATTGAGCAGGGTCCTCTTCAACCTATTGTTCCTGTAAGTTTATTTGTAATTGTCCTATTTATATCTAAATCCCCTCTCATGATATTGTAAAGCGCTACGGAATCTGTTGGCGCTATATAAATGGCAATAATAATAATTAATAATAATAATAAATACTAACGACTTAATCGCAGCTAAATCCAAAGGCCACTACTCCATACTAATTCTTCTTGATCTCTCTGCTGCCTTTGACACTGTTGATCATGCTCTCCTTCTTCAAACTCTTCAATCACTCGGTCTCTGTGACTCTGTCCTCTCGTGGTTTTCTTCTTATTTCTCCCAACACTCATTCAGTGTCTCCTTTTCTAATGACACCTCTTCCCCTCGTCCTGTCTCGGTTGGAGTCCCCCAAGGCTCTGTACTTGGTCCCCTTCTATTTTCTCTTTATACTGCCTCTCTTGGAAAACATATTACCTCTTTTGGTAATGACCTGTACACCTGTACCACTATGACCTGTACACTGATGACACCCAGATATATCTCCCCTCCCTGGACCTCTACCCTGCCGTCCTGCAATGTGTCACTGCTTGCCTTTCTTCCATCTCTGACTGGATGTCCTCCCGCTTTCTGAAACTCAATCTCTCTAAAACTGAGCTCCTTGTCTTTCCTCCTTCTAATACTGATCCTCCTCTTTCGCTCTCCATTCAAGTTAGTGGTACCCAAATAAGTCCATCCTTGCAAGCGCGCTTTCTTGGTGTCATACTTGATTTTGGCCTCACCTTTGAGCCTCACATCCAGTATGTTGCCAAATCCTGTAGATTCCATCCTAAAAACATAGCCCATATCCGCCCCTTTCTTACGCAAGATGCAACCAAGGAGCTTGTCCATGCTCTAGTAATTTCCTGCATGGATTATTGTAACCCTCTCCTGATTGGTCTTTCCAAAAGCCATACTGCACCGCTACAGTCCATAATGAACGCTGCCGCTAGACTGATTTTCCTCTCTAGTCGGTTCTATCACATCTCACCCCTCTATCAGGCCTTACAGTGGCTTCCTGTATGCTATAGGAGTCAATTCAAGGTACTAATTCACACCTATAAAGCACTGAACAACTCTAGCCCCTCTTATATCTCTTCACAGATCCATGCCTTCTCGGTCTCTCCGCTCTGCCCGTGACCACCTTCTGTCCATTGTTCGCACCCGTAAAGCCAACTCACGCTTGCAGGACTTCTCGCAGGCGGCTCCCTTCCTATGGAATAGCCTGCCTACCACCCCTGTTAAATCCCCACTCTCATAATATTGTAAAGCGCTATGGAATCTGTTGGTGCTGTATAAATGGCAATAATAATAATAATAATTTCCCAAAGACAACCTCTGGATATGATGCTGAGCACGTGTACTCAACTTCTTTGGTCGACCATGGCAAGGCTGGTTCTGAGTAGAACCTGTCCTGTGAAACCACTGTATGGTCTTGCCCACCGTGTTGAAGCTCAGTTTCAGGGTGTTGGCAATCTTCTTATAGCCCCGGCCATCTTTATGTAGAGCAACAATTCTTTTTTCCAGATCTTCAGAGAGTTCTATGCCATGAGGTGCCATGTTGAACTTTCAGTGACCAGTATGAGAGTGTGGGAGCGATAACACCAAATTTAGCAAACCTGCTCCCCATTCACACCTGAGATCTTATAATACTAACGAGTCACATGACACCAGAGAGAAAAAATGGCTAACTGGGCCAATTCGGATATTTCTACTTAGAGGTGTACTCACTTTTGTTACCAAAGATTTAGACATTAATGGCTGTGTGTTGGGTTATTTTGAGGGGACAGTAAATGTACACTGTTATACAGGTTGTGCACCCATTATTTTTTTTTTTATTATATAGTTTTTATTGTTTTGTGGTTATACAAAGCATGAAGTACATTAATGTATAGCGAGATAACAATTTGACAATTGGTCAAAACATAAAAAGAAATACAAGTTCAAGATGCGAGTAATGAAACTACTACTTTAACAATAATCTAAAAGGTAGTTACAAACAGACATTCAATGTGGTCTTAGGTTAGATTGGTGTTGTCCAAGAACTCGATGACTAAAGATTTCAGTTCAGTACAGTGAGATTCGCTTAATATATGTCGAAATCAGTATTATTTCGGGTAAACCATAATGGACAAATGTTACTAAAGAGTTATAGAAGTTACCAATTATCCTACTTTCTTGTTTAAATTTGCTCTATTCCCTAAGTAGGAAGCTAAGGACTGGAAGACCAATTTACAATTAGTAATGTTGGTTGATTGAAAGGGGTATGAGTGAAGGGATTCCCTGTGTGATAGGTGTAGTGAATGAAAAGAAGACATTAGTCCTTCGGGAAGGTCCTACTAAAGAGGGATGATTTATGTCTAGGCCCCTATTAAGTTAGGCGAAACTTATATTTTTCGGTATTTTAAATAGGTATTAACCTACTTGTGCATATTTAGGAAGTTAAAGTTCTTGCATATAGTACTGGGTTGTTTAATCATGTATTAGTTTCTTCATTAATTTCGTTATCTAAAGAAGGGAAAGTTGGATGAATGAGTGTGTAAATGAATGAATTAAAAAATGAATGAATGAGAGTACAAGGTAGTGAGAGGGGGACGGGATAGTTTTCAAGTTTTATATGAACTAGAGACTCTTATGAGTATTCTTGGGTAAGGCTGTTATATTAATTCCAAGGATTCCATATATCTCTAAATTTAAGGATTTTCCCTTGTTTAGATGCTGTAATTTCTTCCATCAATTTGATCTCTTCTATTCTCTGCATCCACTCTCGGATTGATGGAGCTTGTGTTTGTTTCCAATATTTGGGGATTAGTTGTGATGCTGCCATAACTAAATGACAGAACAGAGAGTGATCAGTCTTGGTAAATTCTTGTGTTTGAAGAAGGAAAATATAGTGTTCAGGTATGCGCTTAAAGGTTTTTTGGAATATCAATTGGATAATTGTATGTATCCTTATCCAGAATTTGTCTATAATCGGGCATTGCCACCAGATGTGGGCGTGATGGGCGTTTAGAGATTCACATCTCCAGCATTTATCTGAGGAATCGCCATAGAATTTGTGAAGTTTAGCAGGAGTATTATGCCAACGAGTTAATCTTTTGTAGTTGCATTCCTGTGCATGTGTTGAGATAGATGATGTATGGATGAGTAAACAAGCCTTTTTCCATTGAGTATCGTTTACTGTGATTTGTAATTCCTCTGTCCATTTCAGGGTGAAGGCAGGAAGATTTTGAGACTGCGTTTCTCTGATTATGGAGTACATGGTTGATAGTGTTTTAATCTTCGGAGGGTGTTTAGTACAAAGGAGCTCAAATTCAGTAAGAGACCTGTTGCCCATAGGTAAGAGAGATCTAGTGGTGATAAAGTGTTTCAACTGGTCATAAAAAAATAGTTGTATCCCAGAATATTTGTCAGAGCCTATAAGCTCTTGTAGAGGGATCAGTTTATCTTCTCGTGTTGCATCACATAATTTCAAGAAAGAGCCTTTAAACTGAAGACCTAAGTGTTTCCCTGATGTGCCTTCCTGTAGGTAAGGGTTGAGAGTTAGAGGGTAGATAGGCGAAGGGTAAGGCGCTATTTCCGTTTGTGCCCTCAGTTTGAGCCAAGTGCTTAATGTTGATGAAATTGTAGGGTGTTTGTTGAGTTTTCCCATAAGTTGATTGTCTATATGGATCCACGGAAGTACATGAAGTGGAACTTCTGAAAAGCTGTTTTCGATTTCAACCCATTGATGTAAGCTGGGATTGTTCGTCCATTCATAAAGTCTTTGTAATTGGGTCGCCCTGTAGTAGTTGACAATGTCTGGAAGATTTAAACCTCCCTGATCACGTTTTCTAATTAAAGTTTGGTAGGCAAGACGGGGAGGTTTATGGGCCCACACAAAGTTCACAAAAAGAGATTTGATGGTGGAGAAGAGTTTAGTCTGAATTTTTAGTGGAATTGTTTGTAGTAGGTAGAGGATGCGGGGGAGAAAATTCATTTTGAAACTGTTTACTCGGCAAAGTAGACCAAAGCATGGTTTGTGCCACCTAGATAGGTCTTTGGTAATGGAGTCAATTAAAGGTGGAAAGTTTATTGAGTAAGTAGACTCTACTCTATTTGGAATGTGTATTCCCAAATATTTAATAGAAGAAGTGGTCCATTGAAATGCAAACTTCGATTTGATCTTTTTACTAAGGTCTTCTGTCAAGAAAATTGGCATTAGGTCACATTTCGTGAGGTTGGCTTGAAAAAATGAGATTTTCCCATATAGTTGCATTTCCAAGATAATAATGGGAATAGATTTGTGTGGGTCAGAGATGGTGAAAAGTAGATCGTCTGCAAAGGCTGTGACCTTATAGTTCATGTTTTTGATTAGTATTCCATTTATCAGTGTGTTATCTCGGATGCCTTGAAGGAAAGGTTCTAGTATTAATATGAATAGGAGTGGGGAGAGAGGGCATCCCTGTCTCGTGCCATTAGAAATAGCTACTGGATTGGACAGTTGGCCGTTAATTCTTAGTTTCGCGGTGGGTTTTGAATATATCGTATTTATCCATTCCATCCACCTAGGTCCTAAGTTGAGGAACAAAAATGACCAATTAACTCTATCAAATGCCTTTTCGGCATCGATGGCTAGTAAAGTACTCTGAGTTTTATGGAATTGGGCCCAATGTATTATGTCGATGATTTTAGTGGTGTTATTCTTGGATTCTCTACCAGGAACAAATCCAGCTTGGTCAGGGTGGATCAATGATGGCAAAAATGGTTTGAGTCTACTGGCCATGATCTTGGTCAAAATTTTCAAGTCAATATTGATAAGAGATATTGGTCTATAGTTGCCACATAACTTAGTATCTTTACCCGGTTTGGGAATGATGGAGATGGTTGCTTCGAGTGCTGAGCCTGGGATATGGGAAGAGAGTTGGTTCATGTTATAAGCTTTAACAAAGGGTTGTGCAAGTATAGGAGACAGTTCTTTGTAGTATTTCCCAGTAAAACCATCAGGGCCTGGGCTCTTACCTAGGGGGAGAGATTTGACCGTGTTTGAGAATTCTTCTATTGTTATTGGGTTGTCGAGGAACAAAACTTCGTTAGAAGGGATGACTCGTTTGATTCTAGGTTTAAGAAATTCTATTATTTCTTCAGATGTGGGCTTGGTGTTGGTAAGGTTGTAAAGTTGAGTATAGAATTCATGGAAAGTGGACAGGATATCCGGCATGTGGTTTGTCAAGGTACCATCACTTTTCTTGATTTCAGAGATGAAAGAAGATTGTCTCTCGAGTTGTAGAGATTTCGCAAGAAGTTTGCCTGCTTTGCCGCTATGAGAATAGTAAGTGTTTTTCGTTAAGGATATTTTTTTCTTCGCGTGGAGATGTAAAATGGCTGCTAATTCGGTTCTTTTACTCGAAAGTGTTTTATAGTCATCTATAGAGAGAGAATTTTTATGTTTGCTTTCCCGGTTAGCGATATCTCTGGTAAGTAATTCTATATGTTTTTCTCTGCTTTTCTTGAGAGCCGCTGCCGACTTAATTAATTCTCCCCGTAGAACTGCTTTGTGAGCTTCCCATGTCATGATGGGTGTAATATCAGAGCTCGTGTTTTCTAAGAAGTAGTTTGTTGCCGCTTCCCGCATTTTGTTCATAGTTACTTTGTCGTTTAGAATTAGATCGTTTAACTTCCATTGTGAGAATGAAGAGGATGTGGTTGGTAATGAGATGGTTAGTAGCATCGGAGCATGGTCTGACCAGGTGATTGGTCCGTAGCTGGCTTCTTTAATGTATGGAAGGAATCTATGTTGCAAAAAGATAGTGTCAATTCGAGAGTAGGTGCCCGCGGGCGAGGAATAGAAGGAGTAGTCTTTCTTAGTGGGGTGAATTGATCTCCAACTGTCAAAGAGTTGAGCTTTGAATAAGGATTTTTTAATGAGAGATCTTGGTAGAGATTGGTAATCTCTAGATCTAGAGGTGGTGTCTAACGATTCATCTAGTGCTATGTTCATGTCTCCCCCCATTATCAGTATCCCTTCTCTAAACACCGAGAGTTTGCATAGAATTTTTTGGAGAGTAGTGTTTTGTTTTTTGTTTGGCAAGTATATGTTGGCTAGGGTTACTTGTGTATTGCTAATTTTGCCTTTAACAAATACGAATCTCCTGGAGTCATCTACTAATTGTTCTTGGAAGGTGAATTGTAGGTGTTGACTAATGAGGATTGCCACTCCTCTGGATTTTGCTTCCGAAAAGTGACTAAAATAACCTAGTGGATAGTCTTTGTTACGGAGTTTAGGTGCGGAATTTTTCCTAAAGTGAGTCTCTTGTATGAATACTATGAGAGCTTTGTATCTTTTGAAATCAGCGAGAGCAATAGATCTTCTTTCAGGGGAATTTTATCCCCTTGCATTTTGTGTGTGGATGCGAATGGTAGTCATTTTCTCCTATGTCAATGTAATAACGCCAAAATGCCTCGAGGGTAGAGTTGTAAGGTATAGAAAATGATAAGATTATCTGGGATATGGGAAGTTTATTTAGTCTGAGGATAAATTGTTGGGCGTATCACTCCCTAGTTTGGATATTATTTATAAGTATCTGAGTTGGGAGAGATGTCGTGTGTTAATAAAGATGAATTTATTAGCATGGATATTTACAATTAGTGAATGTATGGGTGGGGCCCAGTCTTCCAGTGCCTGTACTTCCCTTCAACAATTATAAAAATAAAAAAAAAAATACAGTGTTAGTAAAACACAGATATTAAGAATGATTGAACCAAATACCTAGTAGAAAAAGTAAAAACAAACGTATATCGAAATTGAACAGTTACTATAATCTGTGTAGCACTTTTACTAAGTAGTAGGTAGATATATAGCCTCTGCAGGTTATAGAGGCTAATACTCTATTTTGAACTCACAAGAAATTTTGGTTAACTCGCAAAGAGTGGTTTTCAGAAAACCAAGTATTTGGGCAGAGGCAGGAAATAAGAGGATAGGATAGGAGGGAAGGAGGGTGAGTTAGAAGGGTATAGAAAGAAGAAGGGGGGAAGGATATAGGAAATATGTAAATTCTAACAAGAGAAAAACAAACAAAAGAAGAAGAAGAAGAAGAAGAAAAAAAAAAAAGACTTCAGGAATTATCCCCTAGGGGAAATCTGGTTCTGACTTGACGCAGAAGGAAGAACCTACAAATTTGGGGTCGTGAACTTGCGTCTGGGCTAAGGATTCAAATTGCAATCCAATAGTGTAATATATCGTATTGGAGAATTAGAAAGTATTGTTTATTAATTTCTCTCCAGTGATCAGATAAGGTCCGTTCGGGATCTGGACATTCTTAGTGAAGTATACACCGGTCCAGTTAGTAGATCAGTAGATTGAAATAAAAGGTCACAGAATTAAAAAATATTTCTGGGCTATAAGAGCTAGTCTGAGGCAAGTGCAGTGTCTGCACCGTTACACCATATTAACTTGTCCAAACCTGGAGGTTTTCATTGGTACAGCAAGGTCATATTTCTCTTGTATTAAGTTATAAGTAATTCTTAATTTTTAATAGTTTAGGTGGGAGCAAAGAGCTCGCTGCTCACGAAGAGTGATCATTATTTTCTATTTTTAAGTACAATCGATAAGTGGTTATGAATTTTAAGACTAAACATTGCTTATACCTTGAATTTGGGGACTACATAATAATTCAGGGCAGACACCTAACTCGCCAGTGAAAGGGAATTAGGTAGAGTTAATTATTTTCTAGGGTTTGAATGAATTATAATTAAAAGAACATGTACCAGTGTATACACCTCCCCAATGTGGTCACAGCAAAAGAAATGAGTAATATTACCAATATATAACTTGACTGTAATACAGACAGCGTAGAGCTTGATGGGGATATGGACTAAGACAAAAAAGAAATAAAAAACAACATAGTGCAAACTGTATAATGACTGATGGAAAGTAAATGAACATATGACTCTCACTCACATGCTCCAGAGCCGTACCAGGCTCTGTAGATCAGGCTCAGGGGTGCCAAATACTGGCTAGCGATCCAGATAATTCAAGTAGATGGGACTCCAGAAATGAGTACAAAATATTTATTGTATAAAAATATATTAAAATTATATTAAAAGTATATACACTACTGGGCACTATGGGGAGGGAACCCAAAACAATCAATGATGTAACATGAAACAAAATTGGAGTTCCACTTACCCCTATTACTATAGTAGCCCAGAGTGAAAGAAACACATAAAATAACAAATAACAAATGTTATAGATGCAAGCAGACGCGTTTCGGCTAGCAGCCTTCCTCCAGTGCTTGTCTCCATGTTCTATTCAGTCTTCTTTTATAAGTCCCATCTATGCCGTTCAGCTGGATTCAATTTCGTGCCGGCGTCACGTCACTTCCGGTTTTGCGAGTGACGTCACTTCCGGTTTTCGGCCGGCTGGAACGCACGCTGAAACGAAGCGTTGGGGATATAGGTTGCTCTTAACTTTAATACTTGAGTCCCCATAGCAACAATGCGTTCCATATTTGCACAATACAGTAACAGAATGAAGAAAATGTAAAAAAGGTGGTTAATATAAAATATATATAATACAAACTCTAATTAACCATTTTCGATCTCTCTACATATGGAGAGAGATTTAAAGGTATACAGAACAAATTCCTTTGTAAAAAACCATTGAAACACATTCATTTAAACAGATCAATATATGACCTTGCAAGGTCTCATCTATAGAAAGCAATTAGATAGAGCGCAGGTGGAACCTCCAGTATCTATGTAAGCAAATGCAAAAGAGAAAAAAGATAAAAATATGATAATAAAAAATTATGATAATAAAAAATTATGATAATAAAAAATTTTGGGGAATAAATTTTATAAAAAGTGAATAAACTCAAAATCTAAATTCAGTCCCCTCGGGGACAGGGTGTTCACATCGAAGATCCACTTGCCCTCTATCTTAGCCAATTCCTTAACGTTATTCTCACCCCTCCAATTTTTGAATTTCTTAAAAATAACAGTATATGATAACAATGAAGGATCACTACCATGTTTTTCAGTGAAGTGTGCAGATACACTATGTTTCATATACCCCCTCTGGATGTTCCCCACATGCTCCGCAACCCTGGTTTTAAAGGCTCTGGTGGTCATCCCAATATACTGCAGACCACATGGGCACCAGAGGAGGTATATGACATTAGTGGAATTACAAGTTAGAACCTGATGGATTTTGAATGTACGATTGGTGGAATGTGAGGTGAATTCTGTCTGTTTTTGTTTGCCAAATAAAGTTATCTTACAGGCCAGGCAGGATTTGCAGGGATAGAAACCCTTTTCTAATCCAAAAAGGTTTTTTCCTTCCACTTTGTCCCTGATACAACTTGTAGTTAGATGCTGTTTTAGGTTTTTAGCCCCTCTATAAATAATCCGTGGTTTATCACCAATAATTCCCCTCAAATTAGGATCTGATTTAAGGATACGCCAATATTGGTTAATAATGTGCTTAATTTGCTTGGCATCCTCACTATAATTTAAAATGATTGGTACTTGATCACCATACTTCCTCTCCTCACTAGACACCTTTTTACTCCGTATCATATTACGATCCTTCTTTTTAATAGAATTAATACATCTGTCCAATTCTTTAGCGTCATAATTTTTCTCTATAAACCTATCCCTCAAACAGGCTGCCTGTTCCTCAAACACTTCAACATCACTGCAATTTCTGAATAACCTAAGGAACTGACCCTTAGGGACACCTTTGAGCCACGAATGATAGTGGCAACTGGACGTTTCAATGTAGCCGTTAACGTCGACCTTCTTAAAGAAAGTCTTGGTCTGGATCGCTAGCCAGTATTTGGCACCCCTGAGCCTGATCTACAGAGCCTGGTACGGCTCTGGAGCATGTGAGTGAGAGTCATATGTTCATTTACTTTCCATCAGTCATTATACAGTTTGCACTATGTTGTTTTTTATTTCTTTTTTGTCTTAGTCCATATCCCCATCAAGCTCTACGCTGTCTGTATTACAGTCAAGTTATATATTGGTAATATTACTCATTTCTTTTGCTGTGACCACATTGGGGAGGTGTATACACTGGTGCATGTTCTTTTAATTGTATTACTGTTATTTGGTGCACAAGGGAAGCACTAGAGTACTGGTTACACCGATTATTGTATATACCTACTGTCATCAATTCAGTGAAGCGCCCACTCACTATTCCCTATCATTTCTTATATTTGAATGAATTATGAGAGTAAACCATTATCAATAAAACATGTAACAAAAACAGTAAAACAGTAATGTGTAGTTATACGACCTGAGCGGTGGTATAATTGGAGCTTCAACACAGCTCAACAATTATAACTTTGGGTGAGAGTCCAAAAATATAATGTCTCTTATAGGAGTTGATTGTGAACAGATCTCATTCCATCAGCTGGATGAAGAAATCTCGTGTAATTCCTTGGCTGGTTAAGTTGGGTGAATCTCTTGTAAGCTTTGCCTTTGTGGAGTACCTTCAGCAGGAGGTTTGCTTGATCTCTGGTTAGGGGACTGGAATCTCCGGTCTGTACGTCTTTTCCTCGCTGGCGTATTCCACCTTTGCCTCTGTGATGTCGGTAGAAGTGAGTCTTGGTTAGGCGGGGGATTGTTCCAGTCCAAGACTGTCGTATTGTCAGGGTACCTGAGGCCTCTACCTCTAAGGGAGGTAGAGACTTGGTGGTTTATCCGTCCAGGCGAGCTGTTTCCTCCGTTCCTCGCGGTTCATCCAGTCACTTAAACACCGGCCGCGAGGAATCCACGTCCTTTTCTAGCAGGACGCTCAATACGTGACGTCATGACGCTATCACGAGCAATCTGTCACTCAAGTGTCCGATATCCAATCGGTACTTGTCAGAGGCGTGATTTCCATCCAGAGCCAGGGTATTTAAGCTTACTCCTTACTTCAGCTCATTGCCCTGTCGTGGTTCTAGCTTGTCTAGTCACTCAGTGCTCTGGTATTCTAGTTTGCTCTATTGGTTTTGACTCGGCTCGTTGTACTACCCTGCTTCTCTGTTATCCCTTGACCCGGCTTGTCTCTCGCTTATCTGTCTTCTCGTTCCCTCGACCTCGGCTTGTCTCTGACTATTCTTTACTCTCGGTACGTTAGTCCGGCCATTCTAAGGCCCGGTATACGTACCTTTCCACTCTTTGTACTCTGCGTGTTGGATCCCTGTCCCGATCCTGACATTACGACAGGGCCAATGGATCCTGCAGGTACAAACAGTCAGCTTGGTTCTTCGGATCCCAGGTTTGACGCCATGGAACATAGGATGGATCAGATGGCTTTGGCACTACAGGCACTTTTGTCTCGTGCTAGTAATCCACCTGAGGAGACACGTACTCCTTCTATCTCTCCTGCAGTCTCAGGTCTAGAGGTAGCCACTGTAGGTGCTTCTTCCCGTATTACCCCACCAGTACGTTATGGCGGTTCACCGGAGAAGTGTCGTGGCTTTCTAAACCAGATTAGCATCCATTTCGAATTACAACCCCGCTCTTATCCTACAGATAGAGCAAAGGTTGGATTTATTATTACTCTACTCATTGAAAAAGCTTTGAGATGGGCCAATCCTTTATGGGAGAATGATAATCCACTAGTCTATAATTATAATGCCTTTGTAGCTGCGTTTAGAAGAACTTTTGACCCTCCTGGCAGAAAAGTCAATGCAGCTAGATTAATGTTGCGCCTTAAACAGGACAATCGAACACTTGTGGATTATGCACTAGAGTTCAGATCCTTGGCGTCAGAAGTTAAGTGGAACGAACAGGCTTATATAGATGTGTTTCTGAATGGGTTATCAGATGTAATTCTTGACGAGGTCGCTACTAGAGAACTCCCTGAAAATTTGGAGGATTTAATTTCTTTTATATCTCGTATTGATGAACGCTTAAGAGAGAGGCAGAACACTCGAGATAGGACCCGTAGACCCTCCTTTAAACTAGCGCCTACCTTTCAAATCTCTGAGTTCGAAGACTTACGTATTCCTGAACCTATGCAGATAGGCAGTACTCATCTCACTGAAAGGGAGAGACAGTACAGGAGAAGGGAGGGTTTATGTATGTATTGTGGAGTCAGGGGTCATTTACGCCTAAATTGTCCCAATCGTTCGGGAAACGCTCGCACCTAAGTTCCTCTAGAGGACAGGCCTTGGGTGTTTCTACTTTGTCCTCTATTCACAACTACAAGGAGCTCAGGCTTGTGTTACCCGTTTCTTTAAAGTGGGAGAAGGGAGTAGTTAAGACTATGGCACTAATCGATTCTGGAGCTGCTGAGAGCTTTATAGATCAGGGTTTTGCTGCCAAGCATGCTATTCCATCCCAGTTAAAAGAGACACCTCTGGCTGTCGAGGCCATCGATGGTAGACCGTTACTTGAGCCTGTTATTTTCCATGAGACCATACCGATTAACTTGACTGTTGGCATCCTGCATAAAGAGGATATATCCTTAATGCTCATTTCTTCTCCGTCTATTCCCATAGTCCTGGGGTACTCCTGGCTGAGGAGACACAACCCTATTATTAATTGGGAATCAGGGGAGATAGTTTCGTGGGGAGAGAATTGTCAAGAAAAATGCTTGCGGAAGGTCTTACCTCTTGGATTAACTAATACATCGAATACCTCTGACAATCCTACAGAAACACAAATTCCGCCTCAGTATCTAGATTTAAAGGCAGTATTTGACAAAAAGAAAGCCGATACCTTACCCCCACACAGGTCCTTTGATTGCAAAATTAACCTACTCCCTGGTACCATGCCTCCCAGAGGTCATGTATACCCATTATCTATAAAGGAGAACTCAGTCCTAGAGGAATATATTCACGAGAATTTAGACAAGGGATTCATCAGGAGGTCCTCCTCCCCTGCCGGGGCTGGATTTTTTTTTGTTAAAAAGAAAGATGGTTCTTTGAGACCTTGTATTGATTATCGAGGCTTGAATAAGATAACCATTAAAAATGCCTACCCGATTCCCTTGATCACCGAACTCTTCGATCGTTTGAAGGGCTCTACAATTTTCACCAAGTTAGACCTCAGAGGGGCATATAACTTGGTGAGAATCCAGCAGGGACATGAGTGGATGACGGCATTCAATACTCGATATGGTCACTATGAATATACTGTTATGCCTTTTGGGTTATGCAATGCGCCAGCTGTGTTCCAGGATCTGATAAATGAGGTTCTTAGGGAATTTCAGCAAGATTGCGTCATTGTATACCTAGATGATATACTCATTCATTCTAGTGAGATTGAGATTCATCACAAGCAAGTCAGGAGGGTTTTGCACAAGCTTCTCCAGCATGGCTTGTACTGCAAGTTGGAGAAATGTAGCTTTGATCAAACCCAGGTAACCTTTCTCGGCTATGTGATCTCTGGGGAGGGATTTAAGATGGATCCGGATAAGCTCCAATCCATTCTAGAGTGGCCTTTACCCACAGGTCTTAAAGCCATACAGAGATTTATTGGTTTTTCCAATTATTATAGGCGCTTTATTAAGGGCTATTCTTCCATTATTGCACCTATCACTAACATGACCAAACAGGGGGCTGATACTAAGAATTGGACTACTGAAGCTCTCCTTGCGTTCAAGACTCTCAAGGAGCTTTTCGCTTCCGCTCCAATTTTAGTTCACCCTGACACTTCTCTGCCTTTTTTGCTTGAGGTAGACGCATCAGAGACTGGTTTAGGTGCTGTTCTATCTCAAAGGTTGGGTGTTGATAAACCATTACATCCATGTGGATTTTTCTCTAAAAAATTGACCGGTACTGAAAGCAGGTATGACATTGGTGACAGAGAATTACTAGCGGTTATCAAGGCTTTGAAAGAATGGAGACATTTATTGGAAGGTACATTACATCCTGTTACCATTCTGACAGACCACAAAAACTTGTCCTATATCGGAGAGGCCAAGCGTCTGTCCTCCAGGCAGGCTCGTTGGTCGTTGTTTCTTACCCATTTCAATTACGTTCTGACTTACAGACCTGGGTCAAAGAATTCTAAAGCTGATGCGCTATCTCGCCAATATGAACCCTCTGCTTCAGTTGAACCACTTTTGTCCTCCATTGTACCCAAATGCAATATTATTGCTAATACCAGTCTCAAAATTCATTCTCCGCTACTTGACCAGATCTTGAAGTCACAACATCTAGCTCCCGGAAACACTCCTGAGGGAAGAAACTTTGTTCCTCCTGAACTTCAACTGGAGCTCTTACAATGTTTTCATGAAAGTAAAATAGCTGGTCATCCTGGTATTCGCAAGACATACTCTCTGATATCCAAGGATTTCTGGTGGCCTTCACTTCGAAAAGATATTGAGGAGTTCGTCGCAGCTTGTGAGACTTGTGCCAAGACTAAACTACCTCATGCATCTCCATGTGGCCTGTTACACCCCTTGGACATTCCTGAGAAACCTTGGTCCTGTTTGTCCATAGACTTTATCGTTGATTTGCCTGCTTCCAAGAGACAGACTGTTATTCTCACGGTGGTGGATAGATTTACTAAGATGGCCCATTTCGTGCCATTACCTAAACTTCCGACTTCTCCTGAATTGGCGGAGATTTTTGCGAGAGAGGTTTTTCGCCTACATGGGATTCCTTCAGAGATTGTTTCTGATAGAGGTTCTCAATTTGTCTCACGTTTCTGGAGATCCTTTTGTTCTCAAATGGGCATCAAATTGAACTTCTCCTCTGCCTATCACCCTCAGTCTAACGGAGCTGCTGAACGTACTAATCAAAAGATCGAACAGTATCTGCGTTGCTTTGTTTCCGAACACCAGGACGATTGGGTCGGTCTGATTCCTTGGGCGGAGTTCGCACACAATAACCTTGTTTGCGATTCAACTCGCTCCAGCCCTTTCTTCATGAACTATGGCTTTCATCCTTCGATTTTTCCTTCGGTTTCCTCTTCTCAGGGGATACCGTCGGTTGATGATCATGTCGCCAACCTGAAGAAATTATGGGATCAGACTCGGCAAATTCTATTACATAGTTCCTCGCTGTTCAAGAAACACGCTGACAAACATAGAAGAGCGGCTTCTGTTTTTGTTCCTGGGGATAGGGTATGGTTGAGTACCAAGAATATTCGCCTAAAAGTTCCATCTATGAAATTTGCTCCTCGCTACATAGGCCCTTACAGGGTTCTCACTCGTATCAATCCGGTTGCGTATCGCCTTGCTCTGCCACCTGCCTTACGCATTCCTAACTCTTTTCATGTCTCCTTGTTGAAACCCCTCATTTGCAACAAATTCTCCTCTAAGGTCCCCTCGCCTCGTCCTGTTCAGGTGGAGGGTCGGGAGGAGTACGAGGTCAGCTCCATCATTGACTCCAGAATTTCAAGGGGAAAATTGCAATATCTGGTCAACTGGAGGGGATATGGTCCTGAGGAGAGGAGTTGGGTACCTCAGGAGGACGTCCATGCTTCTCGCCTTCGCAGAGCATTTCACCTCCGCTTCCCATCTCGCCCCGGTTCATTCCGCCCGGTGGGCGTATCTGAGAGGGGGGGTACTGTCAGGGTACCTGAGGCCTCTACCTCTAAGGGAGGTAGAGACTTGGTGGTTTATCCGTCCAGGCGAGCTGTTTCCTCCGTTCCTCGCGGTTCATCCAGTCACTTAAACACCGGCCGCGAGGAATCCACGTCCTTTTCTAGCAGGACGCTCAATACGTGACGTCATGACGCTATCACGAGCAATCTGTCACTCAAGTGTCCGATATCCAATCGGTACTTGTCAGAGGCGTGATTTCCATCCAGAGCCAGGGTATTTAAGCTTACTCCTTACTTCAGCTCATTGCCCTGTCGTGGTTCTAGCTTGTCTAGTCACTCAGTGCTCTGGTATTCTAGTTTGCTCTATTGGTTTTGACTCGGCTCGTTGTACTACCCTGCTTCTCTGTTATCCCTTGACCCGGCTTGTCTCTCGCTTATCTGTCTTCTCGTTCCCTCGACCTCGGCTTGTCTCTGACTATTCTTTACTCTCGGTACGTTAGTCCGGCCATTCTAAGGCCCGGTATACGTACCTTTCCACTCTTTGTACTCTGCGTGTTGGATCCCTGTCCCGATCCTGACACGTATTTGGAAGATCTAGCGCTTGGAGGAAGGGTACTATATCCATATATGTCGAAATAGTATAGGTAGTGCCTTTCAATGAGACAATCAATGCAAAAGGGAATCCCCAGTGGTATCTTATATTTCTTTTTTGTAAAAGTTCCGTGACAGGTTTAAGTGCTCTCCTTGCCTGGAGAGTATACCATGATAAATCAGGAAATATTTGGATTTGGTTTCCGTGGAACATTAGAGGTTGGTTTGTGTCTCTCAGGGCTTTTATTATGCATTCCTTCACATGGAAGTAGTGTAGCCTACATATAATATCTCTTGGAGCATCTTGTGAAAGGTTTCTGGGACGGAGTGATCTATGGGCCCTGTCTAGAAGTATGGGGTTTCCAGCAGACTCACCCAGTATTAAATTGAAGAGTTCTTTGAGAAGTTCTGAGACGTTTTCCCCTTGTGATTCCGGCAAACCTCTAATTCTGAGATTATTTCTGCGGTTCCTATTATCCAGGTCATCAATATGGCGTTGTGTAGAAGACCAATTTAAAATTTGTGAATTTAAGGTTGTCGCAATGTTTGTGATTTGCGCTTGTAGTAAGTCTTTTTCTTCTTCCAGGTCCGTCACCCTTAAGTGTAACTGTTGAACGTCTGTTCCCATCGCCTCCATCTTATTGGATTGGAAGGAGCGTTCCATGTTATTAATCATAAGTTGAATATCAGCTTTAGATGGTAAGTTTTTCACCACTTGTTTTAAGTCAATATCATCTTGGTTGTCAGCAAGGTGAGAGCTGTCAGAGTAGCTGGGGCTGCGTGGTTGATGGTCCGACTGGAAATCCGTATCCAGCCAGATTTCGCATTTGGGGTCTTCCCTGAGTGCCCCTGAGCACCCATTATCTTTTGTTTTCTCCGATTGCAGTGGATTGCAATTGAATCGAGAGCAGGAGGATTAGTGTGCGTCCATTAAGCTCGGCTGCCGGCCACGCCCCCTGTGCACCCATTATTTTACATTGTAGCAGAGTGTCATTTATTCAGTGTTGTCATATGAAAAGATAATAAAATATTTACAAAAATGTGAGGGGTGTACTCACTTTTGTGAGATACGGCTACAATATCTATCTATCTATCTATCTATCTACCTATCGCTAATTCTGCCCTCACTTGAACATGCATATATTATAGGGTGCTGCTGCCCAATGCCTGCTAGAGTAGGAACTGACAAGAATGTGGTACATTGATGTTGTGGCAGTCTAATGCAATATATGATCATATAATGTAACTAAACCCCCATTATTTTTTGCTTAGAGGTGTTTTTGAAAAAAACTATTTCAATCTGTGTTGATGTGTTTGATCCTGAGGAAAGTCCTATTTGTTGGACTGAAAAGTCGATCTTATTTTAAAATGCTACAATAAAGATTGGATTTTTTAATAACTCCGTGAGTGCTGCTACCTTGTTGGATATTTTGGATAATCAAGCCCTGGCTAAGCATCCGGTTCATAAGGTGAATTATAGCGTGAGTGCAAGAACGTTCTCCTTTATTTATATATATATATATATATATATATATATATATATATATATATATATATATATTTGTTATTACAGTATATGCTAATAAAAACATGATATTGTTACAATAAAAGGGTCTTTGTTGTAAACTATGCATTCAATGCTAAACTAGTAGGAATGTGAAACTTTAGTGTTTATCCATCTTAGAATATCACTAATGATTAATATACAGTTTTGGAAACATATTACATGGTTATGTACTAAAGTGAAATTCAAATTTAAGGTCAAAATAGCCAAACTTGAAAAATTATCTTAGTCAGGAAGCTGGGGGGAGGGAGATAAAGGGGGTTGGCCTCTGACATGATCTTATAACTAGCTCCACTCCAAAGAGTAGATCTGCCTGAGTAAATGAAATATCAGCTTGTCTTTCATGCAGGCTGACCCACTGCAGTGGAGGATTCTGGGGGCAGGGTCCAAAGAGGCAAATGATGCTCTCCCCTGCAGGGCCGATGCTATTCAAGCGCCGGCTTTGCTGGGTGCCTTCACGGACCGGAGGGGAGATCAGAGATCTGACTCACCGTTCCGCAGGCACATTGCTGGCAGGAGAGGTAGAGGAAACCCGGAAGCTCTAGCTTGCAGCTCCACCAGGTCTTTTGCGAACACGGAACATTGCCATGGATGCAGGCTAGTGTTCACTCCCCACTAGAACTGCCAGGGATTCTCCACTGGACCACCAAGGCCTTACAATCGATATCTCCCCTCCCTAGGCAAAGGTAAGAAGGGGGGGGGGATATAAAGCATAATTATTTATAATAAATAAAAAAAACACTTATATGTTTTAATCAGCCCCATCCCCCAACTACACACACTGGCCCACAGCCCCCTGTACACACACTGCCCCCCATACACACACTGCCGCACCACAACACTGCCCCTCTGCACCCCAATACACTCACTTCTCCCCCATACACACACTGCTCCCATTGCATCACCATGCACACACTGCCCTCAATTTATCCCCATAAACACACTGCCCCCACTGCACTCTCATACACACAATGCTCCCCCACTTCTCCCCCATTCACACACTGTACCCCACACACTGCCCCCACTGCACCCCACACACACACTTCTCCCCCACACACACTGCACTCCCATATACACACTGCCCCACTACACTCTCATACACACACGGTGCTACCATTGCCCCCCATGTATACACTGCACTCCCATGCACACACTACACCCCTCACACAAACACACACACCCCCTCCTACACACAGTGCTCCTACTGCACCACCATGCACACTCTCACATATACACACGCACTGCCTCCCGCAGACACACTGCACCCATCACACACACACTGCCTTTCATACCCACCCTGCATCCCTCACACACTGACTGCCTCCCATACACACATCCTGCATCCCTCACACATTACTAGAGGCCCTATGCCCTACTACAGCACCTATCCTGGCAGACCCCAGGTAACTTGTCAGACTGTTCTTAAATGGTTGGACTATTTAATGTGGGACGGCGCCAAAGCACTCCTAGCACCATAACTACTACATAGAGCTGTAGTTGTTGTTGTGCCTGAACTGTTAGTTTAAATAATCTATAAATGCCCTTCCCGAGATAAGGCTCTGGATCAGCCCCTGACCCACTGAGAGCAGATCTTTCAAGGAGCACCGTTTCATTTCTCCCTGGAGTATCCTAGTGCCCTTAAATTTCTGCTAATGTGCCTTATGATGTACTTGTGCTAGTGTCCACAAAAACAGGACAACAAACAACTAAGGCAGAACAGGACATGATAATAATGACTGTCCTGCCCAAATTAGGATGGTTGGAAGGCATACTAATCTGCCTATAAATCTGAAATTCTAAATACTGCTAGATGTTCCCCAGAATTGTGCTTCTCTATTTATCACAAATTATGCAGTAAAGCACTTTATTGACACTCACATTTAACTAAAAATCGTGGAATCAACAAAGTATTGCATAATGTTCTTATCCCATTTAGAGACACTCAATCAAAACACGCAATAATTGTTCATACTAGGTGGTGACATACAGCTAGTTTGCCCCCATGTACTCCAGTAGGAATGATGTATTTATGAAGAGACATGGTCCAAAATATTTGTTGATTTCATGTTCTTGAAACAAATGTGTGTATCGCCAGTAGTCCTGATCATGTACTACATACTTATCATATTGTTTTCTAGTTGTTGCTAAAGAGAAAGCAGTGTTGGTGTTTTTTTTATACTGTAACATCAGTTATTTTATTCTTTTTTTTTTTATATATATATAATATACTGATCATTAAGATAGAACGAGTAGATCAGTATATTATATATATATAAAAAAAAAAAGAATAAAATAACTGATGTTACAGTATAAAAAAAACACCAACACTGCTTTCTCTTTAGACTGCTTTCTCTTAACACTGCTAAAGAGAAAGCAGTGTTGGTGTTTTTTTTATACTGTAACATCAGTTATTTTATTCTTTTTTTTTTTATATATATATAATATACTGATCTACTCGTTCTATCTTAATGTTTAACTTGATATTGAGAAGTTAACTAAATTATTTTGTTCTGGATGTTTTTTAATGAAAGATAAAAAGACTTGATTTGGGGTGGATATATTTTAAAATATATTACTTCACAATATGTTTCATAATACCAGTAGAATCTACCCTAATTCGATTTTTCTAAAAAAAAACAACTGTCATGATCTTTTTGCATAAAGTAAGAGTGTGAAAATTATGTTATTCTTGGAAGGCTATTAAATTGAAACTGAGACTCACTAGGAAAGAAATACAGATTTTATAGCATTTTTCAATCTCTATTTTTTACAGTATCTGTTAGTAGTTTGACAGCATGGATGATGACATATTTAAAACAGTCTGCTATTGATCTCTTTACATAAGATGCCCATAGGGGAAAATGTCATTTAGAGTAAGAAAATAAGCACATGAAACATTCAATGTACTTATCAATCTACAGTCTTATGGTAATTCCGCCTTTGTGAAACATAATATATATATATATATATATATATATATATATATACTGGAGTGAAGGTGGAGTGAAGCCGAGCTGGAGGAGAGAATAGAGTGCTGCCCTTCAGGAAAGAGCAAGGGACAGGTATGTGAGATAGAGGTTACTCTTGGAGGCTATAGGCTTTACTAAAGATATGGGTTTTGAAGCACTTTTTAAATGATTGAAGACTAGGGGAGAGCTTGATGGTCATAGGCAGGATATTCCAAAAGAAAAGGAGCCACCCACGAGTCCTGCAAGCGTCAGTTGGCTGTATGGGTGCAAGCAGCAGATAAGAGAAGGTCATGGGAAGAGCAGAGAGACTGAGATGGTGCATAACTACGGATCAGTGAAGAGATATAGGAGGAGCTAGAATTGGTCAGTGCTTTATAGGTGTGGATTAGTACCTTGACTTGACTCCTATAGGATACAAGGAGCCAATGTAAGGACTGGCAGAGGGGTGAGGTGTGAGAGGAGCGACAGAAGAGGAAAACCAGTCTAACTGCAGCATTCATTACAGACTATAGCGGGGCAATACAACTTGTGGAAAGACCTAATAGGAGTGATTTACAATAATCCATGCAAGAGATTACTAGAACATGGACAAGCTCCTTAGTAGCATCTTGTGTGAGAAAGGGGCAGATGTGGGCAATGTTTTTAAGGTGGAATCTACAGGATTTGGTAAAATGCTGGATGTGAGGCTCAAATATGAGGCCAGAATCAAGTATAATGCCAAAACAGCGTACTTGCATGGATGGACTGATGTGGGTACCACTCACTTGAAGGGAGAGCAAAAGTTGGGGATCAGTATTAGGAGAAGAAAAGACAAGGAGTCAATACACACACGCACACATACTGCTCAATACGCACACACGCACACAGGATGTTCAATACGCACACACACACACAGGATGCTCAATACACACACACGCACACAGGATGCTCAATACACACACGCACATAGGATGCTCATTACACACACGCACACAGGAACTAAAATCGGCCAAATCTATGGAACTGTTTTGGGCAGGAAAATGTGCTTGCGGTCGGTCATAAAGGACTTCCGTCTAACTTTTTATCCACTGCATGGATTTGTGTGATTATTGGTTATGTTTATATTTAAATTGTGCTGATTCTAAATATGTATTTATGGAGATTGGATGTATTGTTTTAAAGTTACAGTGAATATGTAAAAACTGTATTTTTACTGTCTGCGATAATTATGTTAACCCATTGTGCAACATAATTATATCACAGGCAGAGGGGAGGATTTTGTGTGTAATTACTGGGAGTGTTTTCGGTAATGTACGTGTATGATTGGTTGTTTTGTAAAACCCTGTGGGTGGTCCTATCTAAGGGAAACCTGCATAAAAGAAGGTTCTTTTGGTGCCAATAAACAGAATGACTTGCCCCTGTAACTTGCAGCCTTGACTCATGTTTGTAGGGGACAGCTATAATCACTACAGGGATTGCTATGCTCTTCATACTCCCTTAGCTACTGAGCTCTTGTAAGAGCTCTTGTTCCTGATCCTGCTTCGCTCTACAGAAGGAAGAGGTTCACCTACTGGAACCTGGAGCCTGGTCGTAGGTCCAGGGCGCAGAGCAGACGGCGAGATACCAGCCCAGCAGCGGTGGTTCGTGGAGTCTGCAGTACTTATGGTGGCTACGCAGTAGTTATGGTGTCTGCGGTGCTGATTATCCTTTGGTGAGCGCTAGGAGCATCCTTTTCTACGATCCAACTTCCAGCCAGCCTGGAGGCAACCGTAACAGTATGTATTGTATTTGTTGGAGAAACCTATAAATATAAGCTTACATTTATCGAAAATTTACATTTTTATTCATGTGAGTTGTTGTGTAGGCAGGGCCTCAGTGCACTGCTTTGTCTGGGGGCCTGCAATTCTGTTAAGATGGCACTGATTTAAAGCAAACTTTTTCTTTCATTATTGTACAATGCAACATATTTGGCATATTTGTCTTTGAAAATATAAAAAATTGAGACACCATTGAGTTTACTGCACAATTGTAGCTTGTAAATATACATTTTAAATAAATATAATGCTTGTGGTTTGATTCTAAGAAAAAACAAACTGCAGGACACGCACTTAAAGCAACGATTTTTTTAAAAATTAGCTGCTTCGTAATGTATCCAACAACTAACATATGATTAAATAAATCGTAAAACATTTCAGGTAGGTGTTGCATTTCATGGCTTGCAATTAAAGAAATAATATGTAATCCATGCAAATCCTCAAAGTTCAAAAGAACAAAGGGCAATAATTCTAACAAATTTAGGCCAGGATGCCAGTGGCATTATAAAAACTCAACAGATGTTACAATATAGACTGATAGGTTTCACCTGGCCTTCATAGTCTATGGGCATTTATAGTGACATGTTTCTGCATTAAAAATACAAAAAATATCACCTTGAACCAAGTACAGCACTACATCTCCTACATGAAATACTAGATGCAATCAATATATAGATTAGAAACACAACATTTCTATTAGTTCTAAAATTGCTTTACAGTTTTAGTAATAGGTCATTCTAATTACAATTAAAAGAATGATTACTAAAGAAACAATTAGAATAGATAGAGGATAGACAGACAGAAAATTCAATTACCCTGTAGAAATCCAAACATTTTGCAACCTATGATCTGTATATTTCTAATTCGTGTAAGACTGCGTAGCCTATCTTAGCAAACAAATTTAGTTAAAGAAACCATATGGCCATACTGAGTAAGCCAACATAGTACCCAAGTGGATCCTTCACTAATTTAAAAACGGAAGATTAATATAATAACTGCAATTATTACAGCTTAATCTGCTTCCAGAGACTCTCCTCAATTTATGCATTTATGCTTTCCTGTGGCAGCCTCCAAAGTGGCACCCATAGAGTGGGGCTCTATTTATTTCCTGCACTGAAAGACAGTCAGTCATGCTGCTGACAGGGTATATAGCTTTGAAGAATAGGATGAGCACCAGCACCACATTTAGGAGTATTTTTGTTTTACACTCAGTATAGGTAGGGTTTACTTGTGCAGTAAACTGTTACCATACACTATGTATATTACTAAGGGGAAAAGCTTGCAATTTTCAAAGCACAAGCAGTGGCACAGAAGTTCACTGCAAAGCAAGTCCAACCTGCCTCTGTTGACTACTGGCACTATCCTTCCTTTCCTACCGGCTCTGCCTAAGGGTGGTTGTAGTTGTAGTGGAGAAGGTTACTCTGGTGGTAGGTTATAACAACTGTGCAGAATCAGATACAGCACCAATGGAACTGGTACCTGCTCTCTACATCTCATTCAGCTTCTTCCACCACTAATACAGACTTGTAATATCTTTGCTGATGTAGCTTTATATCACTAGAGTAATGACCTAATATAAAAACGAGGTAGGTTTTTATATTTAAGCCAAGTGTTAAATAAACTGTATGTCATGATACAGGTGAGGATGTGGAAGCATTATGAATAGATATATTCATAGGGAGAGACAGGGTCGTTCCTTTAAATGTTACGAGCTCCCAATCATTCACACTGATTGGGAAGAGCAGCTGCTATCTCAAAACATTAAGAATTCATATCTGGATAATTTCTTTATCATTGAAGATTTTAATTATCCAGACATCAATTGGGCCAGAGGGCTAGTAGTACAGTTAAAGGAAAGAGGCTTTTCAACACAATCAGCAACATTTTTATGTCTGTTCGCAAAAGCACCTACTAGAATAGGGGCTTGTGTGGTTTTTCGCATAACATAAAATGTTGACCTCTTTTTAAACATTCAAGTTAGGGAGGACTTGGAGAAAAGAGACCATAATATGTTGCCATTAAAGATTAAAGGGATAATATAGTCACCAAAACCACTTTAGCGTAATTAATCAGTTTTGATATATAGATCATACACCTGAAGTCTCACTGTTTAATTTTCTGCCATTTGAGAGTTAAGTCACTTTGCTTATACAGCCCTAGGCACACCTCCCTGCATGTGACTTGCACACCTTTCCTAAACACTTGTTGTAAAGAGTAATCTAATGTTTACACTTCCTTCATTGTAAAGCTTGTTTCATTTATAATTTCTCATCTCCTGCTCTGTTAATAGTTTGCTAGACTCTGCAGGAGCCTCCTGTGTGAGACTAAAGTCCAATTTACAGAGTGGGAGATAAACTTTTAAAGTAATTTGTATGCCTGCTGTGTGAGTCAGAGCCAAGGGAGGTGTGTCTAGAGCTTCAGAGGCATGATTTATACACAAAAACTGCTTCATTAAGCTAAATATGTTTTGGTCACTAGAGTGTGCCTTGCCGCATATTAAAAACCTCCCTTGTAATATGTCGTTCTAAATGATGCCATTGGGTTTAATGTATTTTGTTAACATATTTAAGGGGGCACCGGCTAGTAAACTCTGGCCAGCTGCCACGCAGTTAACACTTGCACTGGCAAATTTTTATTTTTTATGTTTTGTTAATTCTTTGCCCTCTTGCTACTAGTGCTACCAGCAGGCAAATATTTTTTCAACTTATCAGTTTACTTGCAAAAAGCAAGTGAATGATAATTTAAGAAAAAACATCCTACCAGATGCATGCTGTTGTGAATGTTGTTAAAACCTTTGGTTTGTGAATCTGACCAAATCTGACCTACACTTTCAATGAGACTCAGTTGCATGAGTACTGATTTTAAACTGGAGAACAAATGCATCCTTGTGCCCACTTCAAATCCAGTCAGATCGACCAAAGTCTGACCAGAATTGGCTTTAGTAAAATGAATTGCCAATGCGGTTGGAATTTTATATTTGTCACTGAATAACCCTGTTAGACTCTTTTTTTTTTTTTTTTTTTTTTGGTTAATGTGTTCAGGGATTTGTGAGGCTTAATGAGGGAGTCTTGGCTAGGACTATATAAACAAGGTGATTTAACTCTTAAATAGCAGTGAATGTAAATGTGAGAATGCAGGTGCACAACAAATTCAACTTTATTTTTTTACATTTTACTTTATAATCTGTAATAAAGATTGCTTGTTTTTTTTTAATTTATGTTTTTTGTATGCAAAGTGGTACAGCAGTGCTTGCATTGCCACAACAGAATTCACAAGCGCAGTCATAAGAACAAAGCATTACATAAGTATGGTATGAGTAGAACTTGCACATTTTAAAGTTTAGTGGTTCAAGATTAAGAAAAATGCATGGATATACTCGTAGGTCTATATAGGTGTATCACAGTTCGTTTTGTAAGTCTGAGAACTATACCGAGTGTGGCATACACGAATAATGCATAGAGAAAACATGTGGATTTTGTAGATATAAACCATGAGTTTATAGACTGCCAGACAATGACATGTAGAAATACGTTATGTACATATGTTTATAAAAAGATGTCAAGATTTAACTAGACTTGCTTATGATCGGGTTGTCAGTGGATGGGTATGTGGGCTACGGGTGCCAGCTCTTAATGTGTGAGGGATCATGCGGGAACAGTTGGCTATTTCCCACCAAGACAGGTCGTGAGGCAGCTGTATCGGGTGTGGAGGCGCTTGTCAGAGTCTGTGTGATTGTGCCAGGTAGTCATGTTGTATGATTGTCAGGCGTTGTCTCGTGTCGGTTGGATGTAGCTACTAGTAAGGTCGTACGTGTAGCCTTATGTGCTGGTCGAAGGGGCAGCACGTGCGGGTGTAAACCTGTGTTTCAGGCGTAGGTACATAGTCCAGAGTCAGCCAATGTGGCAAGCTGGGTGGTAGCAGGAGGATTGGAGGCAGTTCAGGCAGGTCCTCCCCAAAGCTGTTTTGGAGACCTGCATCAGTGGACCACGAACTCGGATGTTCCCAGTGGAGGCCGCGTTCTCCCCTAATTGGGGGATGCTCTGGATCCTGATGGAGGGTCGCCGTCTGTGGCATCGGATCCTCTGCGCCGGTAGTCGATGCTCAGGGGGGTATCCCCCTGGTGGTCTTCGGCCTGAGTGGGCCTGTCTTATAAGGCTGTTTGCTTGTATCGTGTGGAGTGCCCAAGGGGGCCCGCTCTTTTCCCGCCCATTAACTCTCTGCTTGTGCTTTACTGCTGGTGTTTCTCATTGCCTGGGGTGGCCATCCAGCCTGCCACAGACAGACCCCAACATACAAAAGCCCGGGCCCGGATGATTACTCTGATTTCTACTATAAAACCTTCATGGTCGATCTTAAACCACACTTCCTACGAGCAGTGAACTTGATCTCTCCCACCCATCCATTACCTTCCTCTAGCCTGGAAGCCACATTGGCACGGATACTGAAACCAGGCAAAGACATTGAGGCATGTGGAAGCTACAGGCCAATATCGCTTATCAACATTGATATGACGCTTTTTACAAAAATGCTAGCAGGGAGACTTTGTCCTCTGCTGTGGGACTAGTCCATCCTGATCAGGCAGGATTTGTTCCCATGCGAGAAAATATAACACTACCAAAATTATTAATCTCCAATACAAATTCACCTATTCTCTCATGCCCGCGATCGTGCTATCTATAGACGCTCAAAAGGCATTTGACAAGGTGGACTGGACCTTTCTAATGTCGACGTTGACAAACTTAGGCTTCAGCCAGAAATGGCTTAACTGGATCTCGGCATTTTACTCCCACCCATCTGCTAGAATAAAGATCAATGGCCAACTCTCTTGTCCATTTCTAATTGAATTTTAAGATAAATATAGACAAGTGTGACATTCTCAACTTTAACACTCCAACCCATACAGTAACCTCATTAAGACGCAAATTCCAATTTAAATGGACATAACAGAGTATAAAATATCTCAGTATCAACATCACGCACCACATATCAGACCTTTACACCAAAAATGTTCCCAAATTGCTAGCTAGCATTACGAAAGACATGGAGAGGTGGAACAAACCCCACTTTAGATGGCTAGGAAGCATGAACATAATAAGTGTTTTTTAAATAAATACAATACATCTTCAAAAGATTCATCTGGGCCCATTGGAAACCGCAGATAGCTCCCTAACATATAAATATCTTGTCATGCCGTATTTTGTCATCAACAGGCGATACACTTAGGCCGCATAGCAGAATGGTCTACTGGAGGCCCAAGGAAACCATGGATAGCCCTGGAACAATCCTTCCAATCCTTCACTTACATTCCACTACAAGGCCTTCCCTGGCTTTCCGCACAGACGCCACTGATGTCGGTAGCCTCCCATCCAAAAATCTTGACCACCACCCACATGTGGAGGAAACTGGCACACTACCCAGACATATCCCCAGAGATCTCTCCCAAATACCCAATCTCACACAACCCATTGTCTCCAGCAAGAAAAGTAGGATTCCCCTTTCAAGACCCACTACATACACAACCAGGAACAATCCTCACACTGGCACACATCATCACAAATTCGCTGCTGAAACTGATGAAGTCATAAAAGAAGGTCCTTCAACCACTATATGGATCTATCACTACTCACAACTACGACACTTCCTAAGGACCCTTCTAATCCCAAGCTCAGGTCTCAGGGGGCTCACTAAATTTGAACATCTAAGCTCCAGGGACAAACCCATATTTAAACTAATGTCCACTTGTTACAAACTCCTACATCCTCTAGTGCACCCGAAAATCCCTCCGTTCACTATCCAATGGAACGACTTTATTTCCACCCCCCTTAACAGAGGAAGAATGATACAAACTGTTCTTTAGAACATTCCATGCACACTCTAGCATACCACTAGTTGAAGCCAACTACAAATTATTAACACGCTGGTATATCACTCCAGTAGACATCCACAGATATATTCCATCTGAATCAGCAACCTGCTGGCACTGCAAATAAGAGAGCGGTGATCTCTCATATATGGCGGTCGTGCCCACACATTGAACAGTTGAACAGTTTTGGAGGGAAGTGGCCGCCATGATCCGGGAGGTAGTGGGAGTGAAACTAGATTTCTATATACAGACCTTACTCTTCCATAAAGTTGATATCCCCCACATTAAATGCAAATATTTGTTAATATATTTCATCCTCACAGCAGCCAAACGCTTTGTGTCATTCCACAACGACATGTGAGACACGGAGGATGGAATAAAATCTTTTAAAAGATAATAACACAAAATCATATGTATACTAAACGGTACAAAGTTAATTTAAATAAAGATAAATAAGTCAAATTCGGCATTGAGTCCATTTGGGGCTAGGGTTTTCAGATTAAAAACTCCATTTTGTTTTTGCCTAAAATAATCTTACAATTTCCACCTCTTTTCATTTTTGAATGCCAATACATTTTAAAAGTTTAGAGTTGTTATGTATTGTAAAGTGCATGGAAACTGAGTGATTTGGATAGCCCTTAATAATGTTGCGGCAATGTTCGCCGAGTTTTATTTTGAGGCATCTTGAGGTCATTCCAATATATTGGAATTTACGTTTTTGGTGTTACAGCTAATAACGTCCTTTATGGGAAAAGTTGTATTTGTTTTGTTTGATGTGAACTGAGTAACTTTAGACTGAACAGAGGAATCAGTGGTTTTACATACTGTACACCGTTTACATCTATAAAAACCTTTTGCTTCAGATAAAAATGATGACATTGGTTTTGTAGACTTGAGTTCTCTATTAAAATATACTTAAGATAGACTTAACATTAGGACACCTCTAAAAACAATATTGGGTCTTTCTGGAATACAATCTTTTAGGTCCTCATCTTATCTTGGTATGTGCAAATGTTTCTTCCCTATCTTCATATGATTACTCTTATAATTAAAATCGGAAATAATAGGAATAGAAGGGGTATTTACCCTTTCATAGCTAGAAGATCCATTCTTTCTTTTTTCCTAATGGTCTCAATGGTTTTGTTTAGTTTTTTTGAGGGGAATAGTTCTTATCTGAAAACATATTCTTTAAGGTATCTGCCTGATCATTTAAATCTTGAATGTGAGAACAATTTCTACGAAGTTGTAGGAACTGACTTTTTGGAGCACTCCAGCCATGGTTTGTAATGACAACTGGATTGTTCAATAACAGTATTGGTACAGACTTTTTTTGTTTATTTTACCATCATGAATAAAATATCTATAGATCTAAAAAATTCATAGATTTGCTACTGTATTCTTTAGTTAAAATAATTCCTCTGTCACTGGTGTTAAGCTGGTCAATGAATTGGTCAAGGGATTCTGATGAGCCTTCCCATATAAAAAAAAAACATATTGCTGCCTTCATTTTGATTAATTAGTGCTAAACCCGCTCTGTATAAACTTTGATGTACAGTAAAAAGCTTAAGAAACAATAAGTTATTGAAAAATATAGAGAAGAAAGATATATTTAGAACTCACATAAATAATAGTAAAAAAAGTCAAATCATAAATAACTCTTGAACATTCAAGCAGCATGGGCATTTTAGAGCATATTATATACTGTGTAATATGGTTACTTTTTAGAGGTTTTTATCATTCACTGTATTTCATAAAATGACCTACAATATTTGCGAGTATGGTGCATCGTTTTGCTTGAACTAATTGTATCATTTGGCTTTTAAATTAAATTACTTGAATGAGTTGAGGATCATTGATTTACTAAATAGTTCTGGGAAATAATCTTAACAGCATATAAGAAATGTGTTAGTCTCTCAGGAGTTTCAAACAGACTGTGTGTGGGAAACAATAGCTATTAATAAACAATTACATTTGAAGTACACAGGAACAGAAAATATTGTCCCCCTTCATATTCTATCTACTTACCTAAAATTAAGTAAAGTGATTCCTAGAATACGATTTTGTTACATGCTTTCCAAAACACTTCATCAAAAATGCAGACTATAGTTATTAGACAGCATTATTAACACATTAAAAAAAAAAAAAAAAAACACTTTTAGAATGAATAGCAAGCTATGTAAAATGTAAAGTTATTTTTCCATGCAGGCAAAATTTAACAAAGCTGACCCAAAGTTGTTTAAATTCACATGTGTGGCTTTGCTGTGATATTCTACGTGTAACATGCACAGTGCACTATTCTAATAGTGATTATCAACTAATGCACCTGTAGGAGCACAATTTAGAAGATACCCCTTCCCCCAAAAAAATAAAATAAAAAAATATGTATATATATATATATATATATATTCTCACATTCTCACACACATGTTCTCGCATACACATATTTTCATACACACCTATTTACAGTTGTGCTCAAAAGTTTGCATACCCTTACAGAAATTGTAAAAGTTTGACATTGATTTTGAAAATTTGACTGATCATGCAAAAAACAAAAAAAACAAATTTGGCTCCTTTTTAAATCATAATGATAACAGAAATCACCCAAATTGCCCTAATTATTATTATTTTTATATAGCGCCAACAAATTTGTTTTACAATGGGTGGACTGACAAATATGTAATTGTAATCAGACAAGTGTGACACACAGGAACAGAGGAGTGGAGGGCCGTGCTCAATGAGTTGACATGCTAAATGGAGTGAGGTACCAAAGGTAAAGGTAGAGAAGTAAATTGGTAGAATAATATTCACTGAAGACTTTTATTTTATTTATTTTTTTTAATTACAGTTGCAGAAGAGAAATCAGTTGGGATCCATTAACTGAATAATTGTGAAAAAATGAGTTTTTTAATAATTTTTTTGAAGGAGTGGAGACTTGGTGAGTATCTAACGGAAAAGGTAAGGGAGTTCCACAGGAATGCTATAGAGAGTCTTGAAGGTGAGCATCAGAGGTGGGAGTACAACAGAGGATAGATGTCGGTCTTCGGCAGTGCGTAGGGGCTTAGAGGGGACATACTTGTGTAATTAGGGAGGATAGATAGGTGGGAGTAGCATTATGTAGAGATTTAAAAACAAAAAAAGAACAAGAATTTTAAATTGAGCCCTATATCTGGGAAGCCAATGCAGGGACTGACAGAGGGGTGAGGTGTGGGAGGTGTGAGCAGACAGGAAGATTAAAAAGATGAGCTTCACCGCTGCATTCATTATAGACAGTAATGGGGAAAGTTGGGAGCACATAGGACCACTGAGAAGTGGATTGCAGTAGGCAAGGCGAGAGAGTACAGTGGCATGGACCAGCACCATAGCCACATCTGGCATTAAGTAGAGGTGGATGCGTGCAATGTTTTTGAGATGGAAGTGGCAGCATTTGGCGATTGACTGGACATGAGGGGTGAAGGAGAGGTCGGGGTCAAAGAGAACACCTAGGCAGCGAGCCTTCATGGTGGAGCTGATGGTAGTGCCATTAACGTGGAGGGAGACTGAAACAGGAATAGCAACATCTGTGGGAGGAAAGACCAGAAGTTCGGTTTTGGAAAAGTTGAGCTTAAGGAAGTGGGCAGCCATCTAGTTAGAAATAGCAGTCAGAGACACTAGTCAAGAGGGGCGGGGAGAGATCTGAAGACAGATATATTTGCATGTAATCCACATAGAAGTGATAGTGGAAGTGGAAGTGATAGTGGAAGTCAAAGAAGCTGATGAGTTTACCAAGGAAGGCAGTATAGATCGAGAACAGTAGGGATCCACAAAGTGCTGAGAGCAGAATCCAGACTGAAGTGGGTCAAGCACAGAGTTGTACTCAAGGATGCCTGTCAATCTCACATACACAAGCCTTTAAAGGATATGGGATACAAAAGGTAGTAGAAAGATAGGGAGTTAGGGTCAAGCTTGGGCTTCTTTAGAATTGGGGTTACAGTTGCATGTTTGAAGGGTGATGGAAATATGCCAGAGGAGAGGTAGAGATTAAGAATTTTAGTGAGAGGCAAAGCAAGAGAAGGAGACAGAGTATGGATGAGATGCGAGGGAACAGAATCAAGGGAGCAGGTGGTGGGGAGGGAGGATCGGAGCAGAGCAGAAACCTGTTTCGCTGCAGCATGTGCAGAACAGCAGAGGGAGTGAGGTTGGGGAAGTATTGTATGGGGAAGGAGAGTGGTGAGAGATCTCATCCCTAATTGTAGAGATATTGTCAGTGAAGTGAGTTGTAAAGTTTGTGGTGGTCAAGTTGGTAGGAGGAGGAGCAACAGGTTTGCGGGATAGTGTGGTTATGAGGGTATTGAAGTAATTTACTTTTTGAGGAAAGAGCCAAGCTGTAGGAGCGCAACATAATTTTATATTGGAGAAAGTCGGGGGGGAGGTCTTAGTGAATGCTAGCTGCGTGAGTGAGTTTGAGATAAAAAGCTTATGTATGTTGATTTCAGATTGCTGCAGACAGAGTGGGCGTAACAGAGTGCACACTAAATGTTTGTAAATGAGGGTAAAGGGCAAGATATTGTGATGAAGTTTATGTATTTCTGGTTGTCTTAGTGTGTGTAGAGGAGGTGAAGGACCCTGAGTTGGGAGAGATATCACTAGCTGCTAGAAGCAGGAGGAGAGATAGTGACAGGAAGTGTGATTGGGTTTTGTGTGCATGGGGTCTGGAATGAGATCGATTGTGAGTAGGAAAGAGAGAGTATTAAAATTAGTGCGGGACATGAGATGAGAGAAAGGGGGAGTGTAGCAGAGAGGGGGAAATGTAAAGGCTTTTGTGGAATGAGGGAAGTGGGTGTAAGGAGAGATTTTGATATTGAGGGAGGAGAAGACAGAGCATTGCTAAACTGGGAAAAAGTAAATTGGAAAGAATTGGAATATAAACAGGAGAAGGAAGGGTTAAGAAAAAGCTTCAAGGGTTAAGAAAGTGCAAGAGTGTACTGATAAGAGGCAGTATGGGAAGTGCAGTGGGACTCTTATCAGGATGTCCCAATCGTTCTTCTGTTAACTCCTTATGGATTCTTGTAGGTAGTGTAAACAAATGATGATGAAGTGGCTCCTTTCCAAAAAGGTCCTTTATTTCATGTAAAATATTCAATAAAATGGAGTATAGATGTCCGATCAAAAAATTCTCTGGCTTGTGCCTGAAAAGTCCGAAATGCGTTTCGCTCTGTAACAAGGGTGTCCTCAGTCAGAGTGATGTATGCAAGTTCCTTGTCATTCTTTTATATGGCTATATATGAATCTCCCTTTCAGATCCGTCATTCAATGTTTGGAATGTATTGTGCATTTCAACCTGTGTTGACGGAACTTCATGGCTGCGCTTCTCACACATCACTGGAGCGCATGATTTGTATTGGTGTGTCTACCATCATAATGCGCATGCACAAAGTGGTACTCATTCGCCCTCGAAGGTAAAAGACTGGCAACTATGTTTCTCAAAAAGCGTTATATATGCGCTCAAATGTCCTTGTAGCCTATTATATATCGGAAAAACTATAAGGTGCATCAATGTAAGGATAGCTGAACATATAAGAAACATAAGAAAGGGATTGGAGACCCGCAATGTCTCCAACCACTTTAGGATTTTTCATAGCCAAAACCCTGAGGGTGTTTTATTTTGCACTCTGAAATTAGTAAGAAGAAACTGAAGAGGAGGGGACCATAACAAAAAGATAAGAACTGAAGAGATAAAATGTATTTTTAACTTTAACACTCTTGTCCCACATGGTTTGAACGAAGACTTTGAACTCTGAGACTTCTTTTAGCTATGTGTTTGTTTAAAAAAAAAAACTGTAATTGTTTATACGTTCATTTTTGAATAATGTTTTTATTCTGAATATTAATTTTTTTTACTAATTACTATTTTTTTATGCACTTATTGAACCTTTTTAAAAAAAGGTATATATCCCTGTGATCAATATACACTTAGATTTTTTTTAGGTTGTATTTTAATAAATAAATAGATGTATTACCTGTAAGCAGGTAATATGCAATGACTGTAAGGAGTGGGACACCCAATCCAGTGGAGCGCATGAGTACAGCTTTGCACACGCCCATTATGATGGTAGACACATCAATACACGTCATGCGCTGCAGTGACGTTTGAGAAGTGCGACCAGGAGGTTTCAGACTTTTGTCTTATCGGACATCTATACTCAATTTTATTGTATATTTTACATTTTATTTTAAATAAAGGACCTTTTTGGAAAGGAGCCACTTTATCTTCATTTGTTCACAATACCTACAATAATCCATAAGGAGTTAACAGAAGGACGGGGACATCCTGATAAGAGTCCCACTGCACATCTCATGTGAGCCACATATTTCTATCTGGTTCCAAGCTTGTGAGTGTTACTATTGGCACTATCTATAGATACAATTGTACAGATTATATTGCACTATTTTTGTGTTTCTTATGTTTTTCTACAAATATATGTTGTGAATGCTCCACCTTCTGTATGTATAATTTATGATTGTATTTGGGGATTCCACCCAGGGGTTTTTAGAGCTTTTACCAGGGTCACATATCCATAACTGTACACTTTATTTATTGTGGTATTACAAAAGACTGCATACTGTCATTGATACTAAAGGGGGCAATACACAATATTAAGAACTAAGGGTATGCAGACTTTTAAAAAGGGGTCATTTAATATTTTGCTTGTTTTAAATGTTTTGTTTTAGGATTGTGTCATTCTGTTATAAACCACAGTTGAATATTAATCCCATAAAAAATTGAAGAAAAGTGTTTTGCCCGCCGACTCATGTTTTCTTTAAAAATGGTACTTATATTACCAATTCTCAAAGGGTATGCAAACTTTTGAGCACAAGTGAATGTATGGATGTAGAAGTGAATGTAGGGGTATTTTTATGCTTAGTGCAACGAACTACACTTCGCCACTGGCTTTTGGAGGGGTCTGATTGCCAGACTCTTGCCCCAGGACTATGGGCCATGTCTAAAACGTTGTCCCAAGACTATGAAAATGCTTGTTCGTGCCTTTTTTCCTATGTGGTTCGGTTAATGGGGTTTACCGAACAAACTGGTGAACAGCTGGAACAGCTGCAAGTGGAGTGTGCTGCTTGTTTACCCCCCCCCGAAGCTGTGGTTAACCGCAGCTAATTGACGAATGGCTGGGTGGTCGCCGTTCATGGAAATCAAATCAGACACGCGATGGCACGAACACCTCTGAACTTTACCTTCTCCAGAACGCTTCGTCGGGAGTCGACGGCGTTCAACAATTTAACCCCTTAAGGACTGAGCCAAATGTACACGTTGTGAACAAAACAAAACATAAACACAACCTGGCATTTGCGCTATATGTCTGTCCAACCGTAATTCACCTCTTTCATATTAAATGCACCCCCCTTATTATATATCATTTTATTCAGGGGAAACAGAGCTTTCATTTAATATCAAATATTTAGCTATGAAACATAATTTAATATGAAAGAAATGGGAGAAAATAAGAAATGTTGTTATTTTTTTAGTTCTACATGACATTTTAACTGTCAATGTCATAATACTGTTTGCTTTTACTGCAATAAAATACACATATTTGTATTCAGCAAAGTCTCACGTGTAAAACAGTACCCCCTATGTACAGGTTTTATGGTGTTTTGGGAAGTTATAGGGTCAAATATAGCACGTTACATTTGAAATTGAAATTTGCCAGATTGGTTACGTTGCCTTTGGGACTGTATAGTAGCCCAGGAATAAAATTTACACCCATAATGGCATACCATTTGCAATAGTAGACAACCCAAGGTATTGCAAATGGGGTATGTCCAGTCTTTTTTAGTAGCCATTTGGTCACAAACACTGGCCAAAGTTAGCGTTAGCATTTGTTTGTGTGTGATAAATGCAAAAAAAGCCAATTTGGGCCAGTGTTTGTGGCTACTAAAAAGACTGGACTTACCCCATTTGCAATACTTTGGGTTGTCTACTATTGCAAATGGTATGCCATCATAAGGGTAATTTTCATTCTTGGGCTACCATAGGGTCTCAAAGGCAACATAACCAATCTGGCGAATTTTAATGTGAAAAAAATGAAACACAAGCCTTATATTTGACGCTGTAACTTTTGAAAACACAATAAAACCTGTACATGAGGGGTACTGTTGTACTCGGGAGACTTTGCTGAACCCAAATATTTGTGTTTCAAAACAGTAAAAAGTATCGCAGCAATAATATTGTCCGTGTAAGTGCTGTTTGTGCGTGAAAAATGCAAAAAACATCACTTTTACTGGCGATATCATCGTTGTACTACATTTTGCTGTTTTGAAACACTAATATTTGTGTTCAGCGAAGTCTCCCAAGTAGAAAAGTACCCCCCATGTACAGGTTTTATGGTGTCATGGAAAGTTATAGGGTTAAATATAGTGCTAGCAAATTAAATTCCCTTTACTTTTGTCATGGGTTGTCAGGCAGGTCCCGCTAATTGTAATTAATTAAGATACCTAATTATGTAAAAATATTACATAAATATATGTGTAGAATTAATATATGTATATATATATATATATATATATATATATATATATATATATATGTATGTGTATATATATATATATATGTGTATATATATGATGTAGATTAATTTAGAAATAAACAAATATGTTTAAATGTCTATCTGTTCCTGTCCAAATCTGAGATGATTAACCCCTTAAGGACCGGACTTTTTTTGCGATGTTGTACATTTGCGACCAGGCATCTTTTTGACACTTTTGTGGTGTTTGTGTTTAGCTGTAATTTTCCGCTCTCTCATTTACTGTTCCCATACAAATTATATATTGATTTTTTCAGGACAAAAGGGGCTTTCTTTACATACCATTATTTATATAATCTCATGTAATTTAATTTTTAAAAAATGAAAAAATATGATGAAAAATTGAAAAAAATACATGTTTTTTTACTTTTATGTGAAAAATCTTTTATTCATCTACAAAAGCGAATGAAAAAAAACTGCTAAATAGATTCAAAATTTTGTCCTGAGTTTAAAAATACCCAGTGTTTACATGCTTTTTGCAATTTTTTTGCATGTTATAGGGCTATAAGTACAAGTAGGATATTGCGGTTTCAAAACATACATTTTTAAAATGTATCAATAGTGACATTGTAACACTATTATCTGTCATAAATCGCTGAATAACACCCCACATGTACATATTTTTTTTAAAGTAGACAACCCAGGGTATTCAATATGGGGTATGTCCAGACTTTTTTAGTAGCCACTTAGTCGCAAACAATGGCCAAAGTTAGCGTTCATATTTGTTTATGTGTGAAAAAAGTAAAAAACTAAATTGAACGCTAATTTTGGCCAGTGTTTGTGACTAAGTGGTTACTAAAAAAGACTGGACATAACCCAAGGTATTGCAAATGGGGTGTCTTCTTTTGCAAATGGTATGCCATCATGGGGGTAATTCTCATTCCTGGGCTACCATACGCTCTCAAAGGCAACGTAACCAACCTGGCCATTTTCAATGTAAAAATATTTGACCCATATATTTGACCCTGTAACTTTCAAAAACGCTATAAAACCTGTACATGGGGGGTCCTGTTCTACTCAGGAGACTTTGCTGAACACAAATATTAGTGTTTCAAAACTGGAAAATGTATCACAACAATTATATCATCAGTAAAAGTGCTGTTTGTGTGTGAAAAATGCAAAAAAAGTCACTTTCACTGACAATATCATCGCTTTGATATGTTTTACTGTTTTGAATCACTAATATTTGTGTTCAGCGAAGTCTCCCGAGTAAAACAGTACCCCCCATGTACAGGTTTTAGGGTGTCGTAGAACGTTACAGGGTAAAATACAGTGATAGCAAATTAAATTCTCTGTACTCTCGGCCTGGGTTGGCAGGCAGGTCCCCTAAATTGCAATCAATAAAATAACTTAATTATGTAAAAATATTACATAAATACGCACGTAGAATTTAAATATATATGCATATTTATATATTTGAAGTCTACGTGTATATTTATATAATTATTTATGTAATTTTGTATATGGACATATGAATAGTTCGCATTCTTTTTATTTATTTATATATACATAGATATATATACAATTTCATTCTAAGTGTATTTTGATATAAATATATATATATTAATATCAAAATACAGTTAGAATAAAATTTCGTATAGATATATATTTTTTTTTTAATTTTTATTATTATTTTTAATTTTTTTAATTTAATTTAAATTATTTATTATTCGTATTTTATAATAATATATATATATACAATATATATAGTTATTATATATATATTATATATATATACGTGTGTAAATTAATTATAAGTGTATTTTTATATTAATATATGTACATATTAATATAAAAATACACTTAGCATGACATTATATATATGATATATAGACATATATTATATAGGTATAATATATGTCTATATATCATATATATATATACACATATATTATAATATTTTTTTTTTATTAACTATAACTTTAATTTTTTTTTTGATTTTACAGTTGCAGGGAGACTGCCTGTCAGCACAGACAGCACCCTGCAGGCAGATACTTGGACACCTATTGTGACCATGTGGTCGCCCTGTTGGGCGATCACATGGCCACAGGGGTCCTAAACCGCCATGGGGAGACTGTCTGGGCTGCAGGCAGTCTCCCCACACCGGGAGCACCGCCGATCGCCGCCGGGTTAACGACGGCGATCGGGTAAGTACATTTTAAATTTAGGACGGTTCAGGACCGTCGTCGGTCGGCAAGTGAAAAATGCCGATGACGGTCCTGAACCGTCCAGCGTCCTTAAGGGGTTAAATTGCGTATACGCAGAAGTAAGCTCACACTGACACATGGAGTTCAGGTTAAAAGCACTTCAGAAAATTTAATGCCATCTAGTTGGAAAACAGTTATGCAGGCCTTTTTAAAGGCAAAATGACATCATCATTGAATATCAGATAATAACAAATAAACATCATTAATTGGATTAAATGTTATGTGACTATATCAGTGTCCACCCATCAATATTATTAATTGGCTCAGGGGTTTGAGTGACTAGCTGGGTGTCCTCCCACCGGGAGGTGGTATTGTTCTGGACAAGGGTGTGGACAGAAGGCTCAGGCGCCATTTTTCCCAGCATGAGTTTTACTCGGTGGAAAGGGGGGCTTGAGCGTCATTTTACACAGTCAGTGATGTCAATCTTGTGGTCAGGTGCAAAGTTCTTTTATGAATAGAACATTTCATTAGTACAGTGTTCTCATGGCCTTGGCTCTGGCCTTGGTTATACTTTGTTGCATGTTACAGGAGATTCAATAATTCCGGAGTCAGCTATGTCTTTATAGAAAATACAGTCTCTGTTCATTGTATTGAATGTTGCTGGGAAATTCTGTCATGTAATGTAGTTTAAGATGGAGAATCTGTCAGGTAATGAGGACAAAATGGAGGGTTTGTTACAGTGTGAGGTTAAAATGGAGTTAGTACAATAATTCAGTACAAGTTCAATAAAGATTTTTAATAATTCTACATCAGTCCCCCCTATGAAATGTTAATATTCTAAAAGATAAATTTTATTGGTTAGTTCCAGAAGACAGGTTAGCCCAAAGGCACAAAACCCTATGAAGTAACGATTCTTAAAGTCTTCTTAGTTCTTCAGAGGGACATCATGAATAGACAAGCTTACATTACCATATGGACCTGTGTTATCTGGAATATAGGCACAACAAGTCATGGTGACAGGTAAACGTTGTTGGTTGCAATAGATATAATAAATGCAAATCAAAATATTATTATAATTAGCAGTAACGGTTGGGAAAATGGACTCAAACTTTCCTTTTACTGCAAAATCATCTGGTATCCCCCTTGGCACACCTATGGCATCAATATATATATATATATATATATATATATATATATATATATATGTGACAAACTTTCCCTTTAGAGGGGTGCTCCTCTTTATGTTCTGAAGCATGAATGTGGTGTGTCAAGAGTACCTTGTCATGTATTATGTGTATGGACATAATAACCTTGGCTAGGGCGCATTTGCTTATGCATTGTAGTATTAAACCTGTCCCACGCTACATCAGCGTAGGTGGACTCGGATCATTTAGTCAATATTAATATCACCACAAACTCAGGATGGGCAAATAATCCTGAGGGAGCTTGGCGTTTGGATCTCTTTAGCTTCACGAGGTCTCCTTTTGCTTGACTGCCACTTGAGAATTGTGGGCCCTTCTCAAGTGCGTCTTCCCAAGACGTAGACTAGTCACTGAATCCGCCTACCCGGAGTGGTAGACACGGATTGGAGCGAGGTGAGAAGTGTGTGACCAATCACTTCTCTATTAAGAGGAATGGGAGTGGATAGTATAATAGTACAGGAAGTGTAGAAAAGGTAAAAGGTAAGGAAAAATCCTTAGGAACAGACACAGGAGTTTGAATGACTCCTCATTAAACAAACAAGACAACAATACAGTTGAAATACAGTGCATGCATCACAGTTCAAATGAAATCAACAGTAATCCCTTTCCTTTAATCATGTGCTTACTCCAAAGTCACCTCCCTCAATCTCGTAGTGTCCCCGCTCGGAAGAACGACTTTCGTAAGTCTCACTACCAGCGGCCAAGGATAACAGCTAACACCGATCCGAAATCCTTTCTAGCCTCCCTCGTTACAGCAGTCCACTCAAAGTGGCCGCGCCACCCTCACTCCCGTAGTGCCCCTATAAAACCCACTTTATAAGTCTCACTACCACGTGATGCGGAAAACAAGCAATGCCTGCCTGAATCCCCCCAGGAAACTGAGTCCCCTGCCACAAGACTAAGTCTCCTACCACAATTAAATAATCAGGGAACCTTCAACTCAACTAGAGCCGAAGGGTCCGGGTCAGGAAACCCCCAACTCAACTAGAGCTGGAGGGTCCGGGTCAGGTTGCCCCCAACTCAACTAGAGCTGGAGGGTCCGGGTCAGGATGCCCCCAACTCAACTAGAGCTGGAGGGTCCGAAAGCGCACAGTGAAGCTAGCTAGGCTATCAAAGTGACACAAAATTGGATCACAGGAAACAATGATTCTACACAGATCCCACAGTTCCACAAACTTCTTTTTCCATACAGCCACAGCCACGAGGCTCCTAAAAGAAGTAAACAGGCAAAGAAGACCCCCAGGAAACTTCCACAGGTCAACCCCCCCTTTTCCCTACAGCCACAAACAGGTGGCTCCTAAAAGGAGTAAAACAGGCAACAGGACTCCAGGCAAATCCCCCGGGTCCACCCCCCTTTATCCCAAAAGGGGGCAACAGACAAACACAGGACCCCCAGGCAAACTACCACAGGTCCACCCCCCTTTTATCCCAAAAAGGGGAAACAAATAAACACTCAACCCGGGCACTTAACTAAAACAGGCCAATTCAAACACACCCAGGCAACAGATAGACTAAATGCAGGTAAACAAGTGAGTAACGAGACACCGGGCAAGATATTACCTGTATTTGATGTCCTCCCGGGAAGCAGTCACAGACACGTGGACGGGTCAATCAAAGGGGCCGGAACATACCGGTGGCTCTGCAGAAGTCTCTACCGTGTACCTGGAGGTGATCAGTCTCCTTTCCTACCCCCAGGATTCCCCCGTCCAACAGCATCTTCCTTAGGACGGCTCACCGGCCAGACATAGCCCGATGCCCCACGTTGGAAAGCGCCAAATTGATGTAGATTAATTTAGAAATAAACAAATATGTTTAAATGTCTATCTGTTCCTGTCCAAATCTGAGATGATTAAATTGCGTATACGCAGAAGTAAGCTCACACTGACACATGGAGTTCAGGTTAAAAGCACTTCAGAAAATTTAATGCCATCTAGTTGGAAAACAGTTATGCAGGCCTTTTTAAAGGCAAAATGACATCATCATTGAATATCAGATAATAACAAATAAACATCATTAATTGGATTAAATGTTATGTGACTATATCAGTGTCCACCCATCAATATTATTAATTGGCTCAGGGGTTTGAGTGACTAGCTGGGTGTCCTCCCACCGGGAGGTGGTATTGTTCTGGACAAGGGTGTGGACAGAAGGCTCAGGCGCCATTTTTCCCAGCATGAGTTTTACTCGGTGGAAAGGGGGGCTTGAGCGTCATTTTACACAGTCAGTAATGTCAATCTTGTGGTCAGGTGCAAAGTTCTTTTATGAATAGAACATTTCATTAGTACAGTGTTCTCATGGCCTTGGCTCTGGCCTTGGTTATACTTTGTTGCATGTTACAGGAGATTCAATAATTCCGGAGTCAGCTATGTCTTTATAGAAAATACAGTCTCTGTTCATTGTATTGAATGTTGCTGGGAAATTCTGTCATGTAATGTAGTTTAAGATGGAGAATCTGTCAGGTAATGAGGACAAAATGGAGGGTTTGTTACAGTGTGAGGTTAAAATGGAGTTAGTACAATAATTCAGTACAAGTTCAATAAAGATTTTTAATAATTCTACATCATATATATATATAATTTTTAAAAAATATTTTTATTTATAGATATATATATATATAGTGATATATACGTATATATTTATGTATATAGATATATTATTTCGTTCTACGTGTATTTTGAAATAAAAATATATATATTAATATCACAATACAGTTAGAACGAAATAACACACATCTATATATTTTTCATTATTTTGTTTTTATTATTTTTTTAATGTTATTTTTTTACGTATTTACATATTTTTTATATTATATATAAATATATATATAACAATAATTATATATATATATATATATATATATATATATATTTAATCAGTATAAGTCTACGTGTGATTTGATATTATTATATATATATATAATTATATATATATATTAATAGTAAAATACACCTAGACAGTGTATGTGTGTGTATGTATATGTGTATATATATATATATATATATATATATATATGATCTAAGTATATTATTGTTTTTTTTTACACTTATTAACTTTTTTTTATTTGCTTTCCAGCCAGCAGGGGGACTTACTGTCATTACAGTTAGCCCCCCTGCTGGCAATGCCTCAGCCAGCTAACCCGGCCATGTGACTGTGAGGTCCTCGCAAGGACCTCACTCTCACATCGCCAGGGGGCCCCCAGGAGGACGGACTTGCCGCCGGGGGCTCCCTGGGAGTCCCCCCAACCACGATCGCCGGCGTGGGATCGCCGGCAACCGGGTAAGTAAAAAAAAAAAACGGAGGGCGTACTATTAAGCCCGGCGGTGTTTAGAGCCGCTTAAAATAGGGCGTAATAGTACGCCCTCCGGTCTTAAAGGGTTAAACGCCACTTTAACATTGGTTAATTGCATAAACGGCCCCCGTTTGTGCATTCGAACGGCACTTAGTATTGGAAATAGACCGGCCGCACAGCCCAAATCTGTGGAACTATTTTCCACAGCTATAATCACTACAGGGATTGCTATACTCTGTATACTCCCTTAGCTTCACTGAGCTCTTGTAAGAGCTTGTTCCTGTTCCTGCTTCGCTCTCTGAAGGAAGAAAGGTCCACCCACTGGAGCCTGGAGCCTTGTCGTAGGTCCAGGGTGAGTAGGAGACGGTGAGACCCCAACCAAGCTGCGGTGGTTTGTGGGGTCTGCAGTGCTTATGGTGTCTGGTGCATTGCTGATGGTCCTTGGTAAGCACTAGGAGCATCCCTCGGCGGTCCAACCCTCAGCTAGCCTGGGGCAACCGTCACACTTAGTATCTGTGAATGCTGCGGTGTAATTTTGTTGAGCTGGAGTGTGCGTGAATACAGGGACGTTTTAAGTGTATAAATGCCATAGTGCATTAGTGTGGAGAGTCTGTCTATGAAGGAGTTCAGTTGTCAGGAGTGTGAGTGTGAAGCAGAGGTGTATGTGTGCACAGTGTAAGCATTTGTAAATGATGACTGTGTTAGAAATGTGCCTCAGCGTGTCTGCGTCTAGTTGAAATCTGTGTCAAAGTGCATGTATATGAGAGGTTTGTTTGTTTATTTAATTTTTTATATTTTTTGGATTCTTCCACCTCCTTTGATGTTCTTTTCACCATCCTCCTCCACCCATGACGCACCTGTTTGCCTTCACATTATCTCCGCTTTTGTCTGTCACACCTCACCTGCCTGTCCCCTCTACTATGACCTTCACAGCTGTTAAAAACCATACTCTTCCTTTCAAAACACTCCTCTTGTCTTCCCCATATTTCTTTCACATCTCTAATACAGTTTTCTAACAGACCCCTTTCATGCTTATTCCCATTAACCCCACATGTCTGTATACAACAGCCCTTTGTGCTTCTGCCCCCATTATATCCATTCCTCCCACATAGGGCTCTGTCTTTTTTTTTTGTTTTTTGTTTTTTTACCCCCCAACTCCTATCTTTTTTTTCTCCCTATATTTTTTTTGGAGCATCTTTATTTCTCTTTTCCATTGCTGCCCCCACATACATATCATGCCCTCTATAATCCTATTAATATATCTTCCCCTGATCGCACCCCTACACCTATTCTATGTTTTGTCTCCTTACATTGTTCTCCTCTTCTTAATGTTTACATTCCTTGCCTTTTTTCTGTTTTTCCATTGCTCTCACTGATTTTTCATTCTCTCCCATCTTCCCTTTTCCCTACCTACTTCTGCTAATGTTACCTGTCTTTTCTGCTAAGCTGCTACCCCCTCACCTCACTGTGGTGGCGTTGAGAGCACTTTGTGTGAGAGGATGGAGCAGGATGTGATGTCACTTCCCATCCTCACATCTCCCCATCACACAGAGTACCACATGGGACAGCAAAGAGGAGAAGTAGCATAAAGAGTAGGTAATGCTGCCAGTTCTCTTTTAGTACAATGGTGGTAATGTGCTGTGTGATAGGTTGCTGGAGCCTTGGTGTCATCAGGGACCTTACAACCTATTTTTTAAATTTTGCCTTTCAAGTTGAGAGATTCCTGATCTCCCCAGCTGGGCAATTGGGTCCATGGCTGTATCAGGTCCTCAGTCTGTGACCAATGTGGCTGAACGATCAGTCCACAACTGGCAGTACATGAAAATTGCTGCCCTGCCCTTTATTGAATTCATATGCTATGGGAGGAAAGCCAATAAAATAAAAAAATAATAAAAATATATATATATATTTATGTCCAGTATATCATTATGAGTCTATAGCAGGGGGTTCCAATCCATTATAATGTTGTGTCTAAAGTGTGTTTGTTTGTTTTTTGTTTTTTTTTTAATTCCTTGGACACAACTGGGTAATCCCTAAATCCTGGACTGTTTGGGGGAAGTTGAGGACTGGGTTGAGAACCACTGGTCTATAGCATGTAGCCACAACGGTAGAAATAAAATGTGTCCAACAAATGCATGAATCCCAAAGGTCTTGCTGTGGAAAATGTATCCTGCTACAAGACAGGCAAGACAAATATGCATATGTTTTTTAAGCTTTAAGAATAAGCGTTGATATTCTTGAAGCCATATTATGGGAACATATTTTTCTTTTGAAGGTTAATCAAAATCGCCACAAGGAGCATATTAAGAGTTTATATTTAAGAGTTCCCAAAGTCAAAACAGTTTAGCCTTACATTATTTTAATTTTAATTGATTTTAATTGTCTATACTATTAATTATGGAGATAAAAGTAACATTTTATTATTGTGACTTATTGACTTATAACTCAGAATACCGTTTAACTACTAAAAATGTCATCACAGCCTTAAAGGGACTCTATAGTCACCATATAAAAGCAAGAAAGACAGGTCCCCCAGCCTTCCTTCTTGCTTTTATATGAACTTTCATTCATTAAAAAAAAAAAAATCGGTGTTTTTATATTAAAAACTTACCTCCGTTCCAGCGCCGAGCTCCCCGCTAGGCCGCGCCCCCTTTTTCGTCAAAATGACGAAATCGCGGGGCCCAATGGGACGGCTTCGCGCTGGACCAATCGCGTTCTTCATAGAGCGGCATTGAATGCCGCCCTATGAAGAACCTGAGCGCTTTACCGCGCATGTGCGCGGAATGCGCGTTCGCGAGCTGAGCTGTCTGACTGACAGCTCAGCTCGCTTTCTAAAATTATCAATAATAATTTAGGGCCCCCACCCGCCCTGTGCGGCGGGTGGGGGCCCTAAAATTATAAATGAGGGGGGGACCTACTGTCCCCCCCCGGCCCCCACCCCTGTGCGGCGGGTGGGGGCCCTAAAATTATCAATGAGGGGGGGACCTACTGTCCCCCCCCGGCCCCCACCCCTGTGCGGCGGGTGGGGGCCCTAAAATTATCAATGAGGGGGGGACCTACTGTCCCCCCCCGGCCCCCACCCCTGAGCGGCGGGTGGGGGCCCTACAATTATCAATAAGGGGGCGGACCTACTGTCCCCCCCCCGGCCCCCACCCCTGAGCGGCGGGTGGGGGCCCTAAAATGATCAATAAGGGGGGGGACCTACTGTCCCCCCCCCGGCCCCCACCCCTGAGCGGCGGGTGGGGGCCCTAAAATTATCAATAAGGGGGGGGGACCTATTGTCCCCCCCCGGCCCCCACCCCTGAGCGGTGGGTGGGGGCCCTAAATACAAAGGGGGGGGGGACCCTAGTTAACCCTCCCCCCCCCAAAAAAAAATATCTCCCTACCTACCCCCCTCACCCTAAAAATAATGAGGGGGGACCATTAACTAAAAACCTGTAAAAAAAATGAGATAAAATCAACTTACCATTCGATGTTTTCTTTCTTCTAAAATCTTCTTTCTTCAGCCCCAAAAAAGGCCAAATAAAAATCCATAATAACCGACGCAATTAAAAAAAAAAAAAAAAAAAACCGAGCGCAAAAAAAAATAATCCATCTTCACCCATGGAGGGCTCCGCGCAGACTGAGCTCCGCAGGGCGGGGGAAGGCTTATAAAGCCTTGCCCCGCCCTGCAATTAGGCTAAGAACACTCTGATTGGTGGGTTTAAGCCAATCAGAGTGCTCTTTGTCATTTTACAAGCGTGGGAAAGTTCTTTGGAATTTTCCCACGCTTGTAAAATGACACAGAGCACTGTGATTGGATGGATTTCAAGCCATCCAATCACAGTGCTCTGTGTCATTTTACAAGCGTGGGAAAGTTCTTTGGAATTTTCCCACGCTTGTAAAATGACACAGAGCAATGTGATTGGATGGCTTGAAATCCATCCAATCACAGTGCTCTGTGTCATTTTACAAGCGTGGGAAAATTCCAAAGAACTTTCCCACGCTTGTAAAATGACAAAGAGCACTGTGATTGGATGGATTTCAAGCCATCCAATCACATTGCTCTGTGTCATTTTACAAGCGTGGGAAAATTCCAAAGAACTTTCCCACGCTTGTAAAATGACAAAGAGCACTCTGATTGGCTTAAACCCACCAATCAGAGTGTTCTTAGCCTAATTGCAGGGCGGGGCAAGGCTTTATAAGCCTTCCCCCGCCCTGCGGAGCTCAGTCTGCGCGGAGCCCTCCATGGGTGAAGATGGATTATTTTTTTTGCGCTCGGGTTTTTTTTTTTTTTTTTTTATTGCGTCGGTTATTATGGATTTTTATTTGGCCTTTTTTGGGGCTGAAGAAAGAAGATTTTAGAAGAAAGAAAACATCAAATGGTAAGTTGATTTTATCTCATTTTTTTTACAGGTTTTTAGTTAATGGTCCCCCCTCATTATTTTTAGGGTGAGGGGGGTAGGTAGGGAGATAAGTTTTTTTTTTTGTGGGGGGGGGGGGGGGTTAACTAGGGTCCCCACCCCCTTTGTATTTAGGGCCCCCACCCGCCGCACAGGGGTGGGGGCCGGGGGGGGACAGTAGGTCCCCCCCCTATTGTGAATTTTAGGGCCCCCACCCACCGCTCAGGGGTGGGGGCCGGGGGGGGGGGCAGTAGGTCCCCCCCCTTATTGTGAATTTTAGGGCCCCCACCCGCCGCACAGGGGTGGGGGCCGGGGGGGGACAGTAGGTCCCCCCCTTATTGTGAATTTTAGGGCCCCCACCCGCCGCACAGGGGTGGGGGCCGGGGGGGGACAGTAGGTCCCCCCCCTATTGTGAATTTTAGGGCCCCCACCCACCGCTCAGGGGTGGGGGCCGGGGGGGGGGGGGGCAGTAGGTCCCCCCCCTTATTGTGAATTTTAGGGCCCCCACCCGCCGCACAGGGGTGGGGGCCGGGGGGGGACAGTAGGTCCCCCCCTTATTGTGAATTTTAGGGCCCCCACCCGCCGCACAGGGGTGGGGGCCGGGGGGGGGGCCAGTATGTCCCCCCCTTATTTTTTATTTTAAGGCCCCCACCCACCGCACAGGGGTGGGGGCCGGGGGGGGACAATAGGTCCCCCCTTATTGATAATTTTAGTGCCCCCACCGGCCGCACAGGGGTGGGGGCCGGGGGGGCAGTATGTGCCACCCTTATTTTTAGGGCCCCCACTCACCGCTCAGGGGTGGGGGCCGGGGGGAGGAGAGTAGGTCCGTCCCCCCCCCCCTTCAACCACTATTGTGGCCAGACAGCATCCCTGTGGGTTCGGGCTTCAGCTGTCAGCTGAAGCCACGCCCACAGCAGTGCTGACAGGCTGTCAGCACACAAAGCGCGTTCACAGTGCTTTGTGTGCTGATAGCCCGTCTGATGCATTCACCCAGAATGCATCGGACGAGAGGCCTTTTTAGGGCCTCTGAACTCGGAAGTCCCTCTGGTGGCCGTCTGATTGACTGCAACAAGAGGTGTTCCAAGCTTCCAATGTAAACACTGCATTTTCTCAGAAAATACAGTGCTTACAAGAAAAAGGCTCCGGGTAGCTGTAGCACTCACCTAAACAACCTCATTAAGCTGAAGTTGTTCAGGTGACTATAGTGTCCCTTTAAGGACATATTTTTTATGCAGTGTAAAGTAGAGGGCGTGACATGGTGTGGGGATGTTAGTGTCCTGAGTCCTGCTCATTATAAAATTATATATCTTTACTGCACAAATTGCATTTTGAAAAGTAAAAGAGAAATATAGAAGGGACGAGTGAAACTTGTTATTGAACTTTTTAATATACTATAAGTGTAGTTTTATATTTAGTTTATTTATTGCTGCATGTTGGATAAGTGTTTTAACATATTTTCAACCTTCTCCTCAAGACGATACCCAAATATCTAATCTCTTCTCCTTCTTTGTAATAATTTCCTTATTGCTGAGATTGTTTGGTGTATTGTAGCGAATACGAGAATAAAAGGAAAGTAAAACATAGGGCTATACATTACAAAGGATTGATCAGATATTGTATTTTAAAATATATTCTTCAATCATATTTAAAGGTAGCTTTACTAGAGATGTTTTTTTGTGTTATTGGGCTGATTGCCCAAAAAGTGAAAAACGGATGGGGGTTGGCAGGGAGACATTAGGTCCCCTCATTTGCTATTAAAATAATAGACACTAACTGCTGCCCATAGGTGGGGAGAATATTTATGCCCTACCATTTATTATTATAATTACAGCCCATACCAGCTACCAATAGGTGGAGTTGGGAAGACATTTGGTTTTCCCTGTTTGTGATTTATTACTATTGGTTATAAACCACTAACAAGTTCTGCAATGCTGTAAAATATATGGACAAACAAACAAGTTGTTGCAAAAAGACAAGTAGGACATACAGGAACAGAATATACAGTTGATGCTGCTTGTTTATTTTTAATAGGCTCACCCACAGGCCATGAGTAGGGGAAAGTGGGTGGACAATGATTTGTTCACATCCATTATTTAATGTACAGCTCCATCCAATGCACACATCTAATATTTAACCCCTTAAGACCGCAGCCAAATGTACAAGTTGTGATCCCAAAACAATGTAAACAAACCACAGAATTTTACTATATGTCTGTTCAACAATAATTTACCTCTTTCATATTAAACGCACCCACACTTATTATATATCATTTTATTCAGGGTAAACAGGGCTTTCATTTAACATCAAATATTTTGGTATGGAACATAATTTAATATGAATAAAATATAAAAAAAAGAGAAAAAAGATTTGTTAAACTTTTCTTAGTTCTACCTGACATTTTAACTGTGAATGTCATAATACTGTTTGCTTTTACTGCAATAAAATACACATATTTGTATTCAGCGATGTCTCACGTGTAAAACAGTACCCACTATTTACAGGTTTTATGGTGGTTTGGGAAGTTACAGGGTCAAATATAGCATGTTACACTTTTCAGTTTTTTCACATTGAAATTCGCCAGATTGGTTACGTTGCCTTTGAGACTGTATGGTAGCCCAGGAATGAGAATTACTCCCATGATGGCATACCATTTGCAATAGTAGACAACCCAAGATATTGCAAATGGGGTATGTACAGTCTTTTTTAGTAGCCACTTGGTCACAAACACTAGCCAAAGTTAACGTTAATATTTGTTTGTGTGTGAAAAATGCAAAAAAATAATTTGAACGCCAGTTTTGGCCAGTGTTTGTGACTAAGTGGCTACTAAAACAGACTGGACATACCCCATTTGCAATACCCTGGGTTCTCTACTTTTACAAATGGTATGCCATCATGGGGGTAAGTCTCATTTCTGGGCGTACCATACGGTCTCAAAGGCAACATTACTAATCTGGCAAAATTCAAAGTGTATAAACTGAAAAATGGAACGTGCAATATTTAACCCGGTTACTTTCCAAAACACCATAAAAGCTATTCATAGCCGGTATTGTTGTACATGTGAGATATCGCTGAATACAAATATATGTGTTTTATGGCAGTAAAAGCTAACAGTATTCTGACATTCACTGTTAAAATGCCATGCAAAACAAAAAAAAAGAAAAAAAACTAACAAAAAAAAATTCTCACATTACTCTCCCCACCAATACATTGTTTTACATATAAATAGTTAATGTAAAATAAATGCCCTGTTGCTCATGAACAAAATTATATATAATAAGTGTGGGTGCACTTAATATAAAAGAGGTAAATTTTGGTTTAACAGACATATAGCTTAAATTTCAGGTTTTGTTTTCGTTTTGTTCTGATCAGAACATATACAATTGACTCCTTCCTTAAGGGGTTAAAATAGTCAGTGATCTAGAATGTGATTGATATTGCTGAGTCAGCTGCCTTCCCACTGTGTTTATCTGGCACTGGTGGAGCTCCCTCAGCTATTGCAACATTTGTTTCTGGTGGTTAACAAATTCCAGCTTGTTGCCCTGTTCAGTCTGAGTGCCAGTCGTGGCATGCACAGGAACTGCAGAATTGGTTGAAGGACAGGGATATAACCCATATCCATGACACTGTTCACGGAAAAAGTCCAGAAGACCATTCGTGCTAGTGAAAAGGAGACCATAAGGCCACAGATTTTAGAGAAACTGATGAGCACATAACTGTTGGAAATTGAAGTTGTGCCATCATTGAAGTAAGCTGTGGTAGGCCATTGCTGTTAACCATCACAGTAGCTGTTGAGCTCTACCTACTAAGGTTGTAGTAAATGGACGAAAATGGAAGCTTACAAGATGGAGAACATTACACCTCTTTTTCCTTCTCCTCCTCTTTGTCAATGTAAGAATAAACATTGCAGTTCAAATCTAGGAACTTTGAGCAAATAAAGGTGTGATTTTCTTTTTATCATAGAGATGTTTTTTGATAATTGAAAGACACATTTTGAGTGTGTTGTTTACTTTCAGTTTGTCAAGATTTGTTTTAATTGTTTTTTTTTTGTTTGGAAGATACGTTTAAGAATACTGTTATGAGTGAAAGAGTGTTAGTTAACAGAAATGAGAAACCTGGGTCCATATAAAAGGAATATAAGAAAAATAATGTAAAAAGTGATTATAGAAATATAATATAGAAAATGAAAAAAAGATCTCAAATATTATACAAATGCTAAAGGAAAGGGAGGCAAAGTTTGACATTTGCCACATTTTTACCACATGACAGGAGGCTCTATATTTTGCATCGTTACGCTGAGATTAAGAAAGTGTAAGAAGCATGAGAAGATTGGCTAAAGTATAAAATAGGGAAAGTATTCTTTTTGTTTCCTATCCGCACATTTCATAATGTCCGCGAGGGACGCACCTGCCGAAAAGGCCTGCGCCACAAACAGAGTGGGCACTGTAGATACAAATATCCATTTTGCTATCTATCCTAGCTGTTCATATAAGGGTTAATTTGAACCAAGAATAAATTTGGCATTTTATCTCCTATTCTCGGAAATAGGATTTATATTAAATCCTAGTTACGGGAAAAGTAATGATTTTGAAATGTTCTTGTTAATTGTCCAAGATATCAGTATTTGTAAATATCTGTTTTTAATCAAATGTGTAATGCGTTATATAACGAAAGATTATAACTAGAAACAGCTGTTTATAAAAATATTATGTAATAAATGCTCATGACCCCCACCGACATAAAAATGGGGTATAAATGCAACTGACGTATAATTAAAATTTGAATTGGTTATAGAACACATCTCTTGTCTTATTGACTGATTCCCAGGATCCTGTCTGTCTATCTAAGAGGGTGTGGCTCCGGCAAAATATCCATCTAACTAAGAGGGTTTCGTGTATAGCTGATATTATCCCCTACAGGCACCGAAACAGGATTCTACCCCGGCCATGGACAACAACCAACAAATCCACCTAGCCAAAGTTATGGTCATGACTGGCTTGTGTGGCTTAACATAGGCGATAAGAAGTTGTCCTGAAGTGTAATCCATGGCGAAGAAATAACTGCTACATACTTTAACAGCGCATATATACGATGCATAGCCGTGGAACCTCCTGAAAAAATGCGTTAAAAAAACTGAGTTAGAATCTGATTAAGAACGCCGTAAAATAGACCCCTTCCTGCGAGAATGAAAAACTGTCCACTTTAAACGCCCAAGATTCGACGGAAAGAGATGAGACATAAAAAGAGTCAGTTTAGCTGATGGTTGTCGCAGGGAGAAACTCACATTGTCCGGCCAGTTTCACAGGAAACGTAGAACCAAATCCAAATCCCAGAGGAGAGAATATTTGGGTGCCGAAGGTCTTGACAATTTAATGCCTCTCAGGAGACGACATACCACAGGGGAATACCCAGGATAGCAACGTGCGCCGCTGAGATAGCCGAGCGTACAACGTCAATAGAACAGTAAGACCAACCTATGGAAAATAGATGGAACAAGTATAGAGAATCACTAGGTAATATTACTCTGACCTGTGCAGCAAAGAAAGGGTAAGTGATCAGGCCTTTTATAGAGTTGGATTCTTTTTCTGATTGGTTGTTTCTGTTATGACCTGTGCTGCTGGATTTTACAGTAAAGGGAAACAAAATTAAGCCTCCTGTTATGTGGTAAAATTTAAATTGTTAGATATGAAAAGATGATGAATATGTGTTAATTTAATTTAGAAAAAGCATTCTGTGTCAAACGTGATAGTTGGTGTTTGAGGTTGCAGGGGATTGATAATAGATAAGTCAGGATTGAAGTAAGTTAAAAAAGGCCAGAGTTCTCGAAGATAGCCTTAAACATAGAAAAAATGCACATTGATATTAGATGGGAGCATCATTTGTGGGAATGTAACTTAAAGATTTGCATTGTAGTGTCAAAGAAATTGTGCCCCAGGGACAAAAAAAACTAACCATATGAGGGAACAAGTGATTAGTGCAAACAAATCAGTTGGGAATTGGGAATAGATAACACAATGGTGTCTGATAAACTGCCTGTGTTAATAGCCAAGGTGGTATATTGCGGCTGTAGTTTTTGTTAAATGCAGTTTTACATAAACACATGCAATGACATTATTTTTTTTAGCTTTGTTAAAAACAACAGCACAACTACACATGAGTTGAACAATTTTAAAATTATTTGTCTTTAAACTATAATTTAAATATTTGCTGAATTATGCTACAAAGCTTATTTTAACAAGAAATGTTTATGCCATTCTGTCTCATGGAATTATGTGTGTTAATCCTCCAGAGTATCCTATCCTGTAGTAACTTGTCAAAGATTTTGAGAAGTACTTTAAAATTTTGACATTAAAAAGTCCAACTTCAAAGTAAAATGCTAAAGAAAAAAAAGGATATTTAATTCCAATTAATTAAATTGAAGAAGTCACAAATCCCTTAGAGAAGATAAGATGCAAAGCTAGTTGTGTCATGGGATTCGACTTTAAAACATGTTATGTTTAATTTAAATTTAGAACAAAAAAAGCTATATTGCTACACATAACTGTATTTCAGCCACAGATGTGTTGCCATTATAATATTATTTGCTTACAAACATTATTTTGAGTTTAATTTGTTCACCACATGCGACGTGCTGGGTTAACATGCCTTAAAGCCATATGAAACACAAAAACATCCTGGGAACAATGTCAGAAGTGCAGGATGTTCTCATCCAGCTTGAGCTATTTCCAGGCAGCCTCAGAACGCAATACCCTGCTGAAGCAGTTCATCAATAACCCATACATCTGTAGACCAGCTATAAAATTGCTCTGAGAGCCAATCACAGTAATCATAGGGCTATAGCAAGCCTGCAATGATTGTGGGCAGTTGCTTCAAGATTTTCACACAGTGGCAAGGTTAGGCCCACCTGTTGCATATGTGCTTATTTCATATTTTAGATGAGGCAGTGATCCTTTCCCCAACATATCCAGTAAGAGTTCTATTATTAGGAGCTAACTTTGAAATTGCTATAGGAGTACATATCTATTCTTGTATGTGCTCCTGGAGGTATATTGCATACTTTTTAGTGAGGGATGTAAAGGTTAAAGTTGATACTTCCTCACACAACTGTGAGATCAGATTAATGCTGGCTTGCTGCCATGTTTTAAGGGATAAATCTGAGGAGATCATGTGCAGAGCGGTGAAGCATAGCATAGAAAGAGAGAGTTATTGTGTTGTTTCGGAGCCCAGCAGTGTTTCAGTGATGGGATTGTCAGGGTTAGAGTTTAGTAAAGTTTAGGTTGAGGTTCACAATAATTCACAAAATGGAAATCAGGGTAAGTAGAACCACTGTGGTAAATGGGATCTCAATGGGGTTTGAGCTAGTAGGGAGGAATACTAGTACAAGTGGATAAATAGGGCATCTAAACCACTCCTTTGGGGATGAATTTGCATTGTGCTATTCAAGGTGGTCATTTCTGACAGATATAGGTAAAAAAAATTGACTTAAATATTGTAAAAATGGCAAGTGGGGTGGATGGCTAGGGTTCTGAATAGAATCAAAAGTAATAGGAGAGCATTCATCTTTGTTGAGTGAATCCATCCTACTGATGAAATCGAACTATATGAAGTCGGAATGGCAGTTTATTGTCAAAGTAAGGTAAAGAGCTTGTCCTCCAATCAAATGTTTATTGAGATCCAAGATACACATTTTTTTTAAGTTCAGCATTCCAAGGGTTAATCTTGCATTGTGGCTGTGTTGTTTATGTAAATGATCTGCTAAATACCTTAACCCTTGAATACTAAAGAAACATAAATCTGACATACAAACTAAAAACAGATCTAAAATGTGCTAAGAAGCCCATGTTGTCATGTGTCCTCGAAACTGCGGTGTCAATTACCAGAGTCCTGACGTGCATTTTACTTTGAATATGCTCTTTCCCCTTAGGTCAGTCTAGTGGTCGGAAGTCCGCTTGAAGGGTCAACTGGAAGCCATGCAGTATTAAATGGATATTTTCTTCAGAGGCTGGGAATGTCTTGGAGAGTTGGGAAATAATCTCTGATTCTGATGCAGTGTCTGAGGCAAGAGATATTGCTTCTGTGACTGCTTGCACTTGTTCAGTGCGCACCCTGTCCCTTTTCTACTGATCAGAAAGTCTGAGTTTCAGAGCCTTTAGAAGGATTGTAATCCCAATGAAAGTCCACTCTTATGGTTATTATTCCTTTTCTGCTGATCAGAAACTCTGGGACAGAAAGTAGGTAGCTGGGTATAACTGTATCTAAAAGTCAGACAGAACTTCAACTACATGTGCCCTGCTCTTAAGCGTCCAGTTGATCACCCCCAATGTTGGGCAAAATTTTACAGTGCCTATTCTATATTAGCTGGAAGGGTATCCATTTTTAAGGATGGTATAACTTTATGGGGTTATTTCAATTTACAAACTGAAACAAACTAACTGTAAACTTTCAGATAAAGAGGCCTAGGTCCAGCATTTAAATGTAAGGTCTAAAAATCATATGTGGATAGTTCTATAATTTTACAAAAACGTATGCATGGGGTATGGTTTCACTTGGGTAACAGCTGATAACACACTGGATGTGTTATTTTTCTACCTTTGAAGAAGGTATGTGTTTATGTTTAAAGTTCCAACTCTAAAATGCCTCAAAATGAGACTATGGTCCAACATCCAAATATAATGTCTGAAAATTAAAAATGGACATGTCTTTAACCCATTAAGGACCAAACTTCTGGAATAAAAGGGAATCATGACATGTCACACATGTCATGTGTCCTTAAGGGGTTAATTTTGCCCTGTAACTGTGCCAAACAAAAGGGAAACCTATAAATTGGAGTGGGGGGAGAAAGGGGCAATTTTGCCCTTAGAAGTTACAGCTGAGAGCAAATTGGGGGGCTTTCATTACAATAGTATACATCAAGCTTACATATTTACTGTAAAAAATGCATTCTAAGCAAAATTGCTGGAAAAATAAAACATTGTTACAAATTAGACCATGGGTAGATTTATTTTTCTTTCAAAATTTTGTACTTAGGGAGTGTTTTGAAACACAAACAGCATCATTGGTTTATTACCACAAATAATGGTAAAAATTGGTAACAAAATAGCCACAATGAAAGGCATATTAAACCCCATATAAAGTACCCAATGCTGTCTACTTTTGCAGTTCCAAAGTTCCATAGTTGGTGTCAATTTTGGCCTTGTAAAGTCACTAAACACAGACATTTTCTTGTAATATATGTAACCAATAAATATGAAAATGGATACAAATTCTCTGTTTCAGGTAACCTCAAACTCGCTCTACTTGTGTATAAATTATAGCAGCTAAACTGGAACAAACATAGGTTTTATATTATTATTTTTTTAAATACCAAATAATGAGTTAGGTATACATTCCAGTATCACAAGAAATGTCTGATTGTATTAAAAAAAAACAATATATAATGTGCAGGTACACAAAAAGAGGGAATGTAAATTACAGTTAAAGAAGCACAGTCGCCAAAGAAAAATATGTCATTAAGGGGTTAAAATTCCCTTTTTAAGTATAAAAAATATGGTAGATGGCAGGTATAGTAATAACTGTTTGATATTTTTTTTTATAGGTAACTTTTCTACTGGTCTTATAGATCAGTGTTCCTCAAAACTGTTCTTAGACCCCACAGCAAACTAAGAAGGATGTGAGTCTGGCATAGCATAGTACACTTGGCTAATCTAATTGAAAATCACTGAATTGGTAATGAAATATGTTAAAGCAGAGGCAATAATATTCTAGCCAATAATGGGTCCTACGTACAGAACATTATTTAACCTTTTTGCCGAGAGATACAACCTAGTGAAGTCTACATTTTTGTTTTAATTTGTATTTTATTTGTGTTTTTATGACATAAATAAAGCTTTTCAATATCTGGGGTTTACACAGAAAACTCTGAACATTACACTAGGTATGGCTGTATACGTCAAGCAATGCAACACAAAGAAAACAGTTAAAGTAAAGAATAGTACAAATAGGAATTTGAAATGAGTGAATTGTGTGGTGAACATGGTATGGAATCTCTTAATTGTTGGTATTAACAGTCCACTTTAACTCATGTGCCTGTTGTCCTTCAGTGCCATCCTTATGCACCTAGGCTTGTGTTCAGCTCTATATCAGGGTCCAAATTGCTTAGTCTGTCAAGACTTGGAAGGGAGTTTGCGTATAGTGTTTCCTCGCATTCCTTTGGTCTGTCCTGAACTACTCTCTCCAGGATTGTCAGCCTCCTTTTGTGTAGTTATCTGGGCTACCGGAGTCACTTCTGGCTGCTTGGCAGGTCCAGAGGGTACAGGATCTCTTCTATTTTAGTAGCCAAAGTGAAAGAGTGAGAGTTGTTTTCTCAGGAAACCATTAGGGACCCATCCGCCTGTGTTTGATGGAGTGGTCTCTCAGACGTTTCGGGCTCGTGCTAGCCGTCTTTTTTCAGCAAGGACAGATAATGGAAGATCACTGTATATTGCAATTTTATGTCCTTCATGGGTTACTGTGCCAATTTCTCTGGATCTGTTTAAAAGATCATCTTTAGCAGTGATGTATATCGTGACCGCTATAATTTATCTGGGTGCTGCTGCAGGGTTGTTGCGGATTTCTGTACTTTGAATGCTGAGGATATATATGAGGGTTCCGAGCCCCCTTTGAGTCCCATGGAGTGCCAATGGTAGTGTATCCTCCCCTCTTGCCGCTTCAGGTACTCCTCGTATACAAATGTTTAGCCAGCAGTGCCATGCTTCCATAGACCTGACCGTCTGGGTCATGTTGAGCTGTTTTTCTCTAGAGGCCTCTCTCTTCTACACCTTGTGTACCTTACTGCGGCAAGGAAGTCCGTCTTCCAGACCCTCTTAAGGTCTCTTAATGTACCCTGCAAATCAGAAGACTGAAACCTGCTGCTCGGGTGAGGTGAGGGACTCCCCTTCCTCATTAGAATCCTTTCTGGAAGGTGGTAAAGGGCCACAGGTGCCATCTTGGCCTGTGGTGGCGGCGCCGGCCTGTCAATGGAAAGCCTGATGTCGGGCTGTTTGACTGTTTCTTGGTGTGGTTGTTGTCGGTGCTTGCACCCTATAATGTCATCAAGGTGAAATTGACTCTTAGATGTATGGTCTTAGCGGAGCCCAACTGTGTTGTGCCTGTTCACGTTCGTAGTGGAGTTTTCATTTTTTTTTTTTTTTAATTCTTTATTTTTGTAGTGCACATAAAGGGTTACAGGCAGGCATGAGGTGCCCCGAGAGCAGTCCCCAAGCATTCACTCCGCTTAACATGCGGGACATTAGAATAACAGGCACATTTTCATATGTAAGATTGGTTGAGCTTGACAATAGTTAGACGTGAGTGTAAACTGCAAAGTTTTAAATAGAATTCCATTGCTTATCTAGGGGTTGTTCTAAGTTGTTGCATATGGAAGGTAGGTTACAAGATTAAACGGTTAAAGGTTAAACATGGCAGGGTGGTATATGTCTATTGCCGTGGAGTAAGGCGTAAGAGTATAGAGCCACCGAGTATTAAAGCATAGAAACATAAAGCTCTGAGTAGCGTAGTAGAACAATAGTAACATGACTCAGGAGAAATGAGTGTTCTAAGAGCAGTAAGCATGTGTGCATTTCTAGATAGGAGCACATTCATTACAGTAGGATGCTAATATGTTGTATAGTGGTGGTGATGGGAGCTAGTGTATAGTGTGGCAATACATTACATAAAGTCCCAATAGGTAGAAGCAAGCTCATGCATCTGTTTAGTAGTTTAGTCCCACTGAGTAAAGCTCCTTCACCAAACTGCAACTGCATCCCCATCCAGGCTTGTCATCCGATTCCTGAGCGTCGCTGAATGTGGTATCGTTCAGGGGAGTACCGAGGTGCTGCCGCTCCGGCGGGGGTGGGGGTGTCCCTCCTGCCCCAGGCTGGTGAGTAGGCCTGCGTCTTCTGGCCCGAGACTCAGTGGCATATTTTGCCCGAGTGTCTCCCCCCCTTGAGGGTGGCGGGAGGTCCGCATGTTGGCTGCCGCTTGTGTTTCCGCCCATGTGGCCGACGCTTGTGGGTTGTAGCCCTCTTGGCCTTCCGCCCGGGTGGGCTGGGGTAGGTGAGTGTCAACTTTTGGTCCGGTGCTGCGCCCAAGAGAGTTCCCCTCTCGCCCGGCTGCCCATAGTTCTCCCTGCGTTTTGCCTCGGCGCGCTGTGCGCGTTGCTGGAGCTTCTCCCAGAAGTTATGGAACAGGGCATCCAGACGCTGCCCAAGGTCTGTGCCATAGTTGGGGCCCTGCTCAGGAGCTGCAGGCTGAGTTTGCAGTTGACGCAAATATTCCGCTGCCATGTTTGATGGGCCACGTGTCGCCGGACCCGATGCCCTCACGCTGTGTAGAGGCTCGGTCTGGGTTCGCGGCGAGGACCGGAATGACCCCCACCGGTCCCGGGGGGGGGGGTAGGATGATTGAGCGTCGAGGTGGTCGTGGAGCAGGTAGGAGGAAAGGAGAGCGGCCGTCTCCCCCTTGACAGCCATTCTGTAGGCCTCGGTCACCGCAACTTGGGGTCTCGGGGGGGTAGGTCGTCGATTAGGGTGTCCAGAGGTGCACCCCGAGAATCCCCGTTCAATTATGCTTCTTTAGAGTGGGTCCGTGCCAGGTTTACGGGGTATTTTCCCCAAAATCAGGCAGAAATTGCAGGAGCTGAGTTTTGGCACGTCCACTCTGCTTAGCAGCTAGGCTCCGCCCCCTGGAGTCTTCATTTTAACTGAGCCCATAGTTTTTTATTTTCTTCCTAGGAATTGACTGATGTTTAGCCTATAAAGATAAATGGAAATGAGTTTGGTATGTTGCAGAACAAAACAGGAACAAATTAATATAAAACTCCCAAGCAATCTCCATTTCAGCAGGACAGTTCTGATTTTCGGGGTCCTGTCCCACTGCCCCATTTTTGTTCACTGATCTCACACTTTTGGGGAAACCAAAAGAACTGTCTTCAACAATCATAGAGTTTGCGCATCATTAGACATGGTACCGCCACACTCAGACTGAAGCAGTGCTCCCAATATAGTCTTTGTTCAGTAGGCAGGGCTGCTTGATTGGCACACAGCCTGGTGTGCATTCGCACATAGCTGACCTGGCAGTAATATGGGTAGACCTACCACTTTTCAAGGTGGCTAAGCCAATTACATAATCATATCATTGGCCGCCCATTTTACCCCCCTACCCACCACTGCTTCTTGGAAGGGGGGAGTATGCTAGCATGCATGGCTGGTATTAGGTCACAGTTAATCTGGGAGCTAACGAAGGAGAATATTGCAAGGAAACAACTAATGGATAAATACATAACCAGGATATGATTACATAACCAGCATATGATTAGTCAGAATCAGTCTATGACTGGATATAATAAAGAACATTCTAACACATATGCAGTGGTGACTGCTTAGCATGAGTTTTCCCATTCATATTTAATTTGGTACAATTCAGCTTAATGAAATAGAGTTAAAACAAAACATCGTAGGTATTCATTATTAAATGCAACATTTATATTCATAGATACATTAAATGTTCACTTTCTCGAGAGTCTGCAGGTCTAGTTCTTATGGAAATAAAATTTGCACTCCATAGGCATGGCACACAACATCCTCCTAGGGTAGTCAAGAAAAGGCAGCTAGTACAATTAATAACATTTATTTCTCTATATTAAATACAAAGCTGTGAAAATAAAATAGGTATTACTACAAAAACAATAAAATACCCTAGTAACTTTTTTTGCAGAAGTATGTCATAATTTGAGTTCTCTATTATCAAACTGATGTAGTCTATGTTTATAAGAGATTACAACTTTGGTCTTCTCCATGAAAATTTATTTTAGGAAAGTATTTTTTTTTTATTATTTATTTTGTTACCAAGTGTAAAAGTATTTATTTTGTTTCTAGACACTAAAAAATTATATACAATATTCAGCATTTAAATATGTATTTTCTTCTAAATAATTTAGAAAGTATTGCTTTAGTGTTTAGTAAACAACAAAACCATACAACTATTAAGCCTAAATTTGAAACTCAATGTTATAATCATATGAAAATAAATATGTTCAAATTCAGTACAGTGAATCTAAAATATTCTGCACAAAAATGAATAATACAGTACACCGCTTGCATTCTGCTAAAGCATTATACAACTCTGTCATATATTGGGTTGTTTTGTAAGAATACAATAAATAAATAGTTCTCCAACATGCATATTAATGTGAAAGCAAAATTGGCCTGCATTTTAAGGAGATATTACCAACCAGATTTCTGTGTTCTCATGTATGATATTCCAAAAGAACACTATATCTAGTGTGATACGTACATGTTTCTCATTATTAGTAGTGTATATTTCCACTTCAGAAACACATCTTGTGCTAAGTAGCAAGTGGAGTATTTTTTCTGTGCAGTAAAATATACACATATCTTGTATAAAACAGGGATAGATGGATAGATGGATAGATGGATAGATAAAAACCTATAACTTAATGCATTGATACCTCCAGGCTCAAATCTACAGCCCAGGGTAAGAAACTTACTTAATACTGAATCATTGTGAATTTATAGACTGAGTGCCCTAGTCCTATGGGGATTAAATTAAATCATGGATTTTTTCAGTATTCAGTATGATATGGCCTCTTGCTCAGTGGTGTATTTTGGATTTGTGCTGCACTAGGCACGACTAAATTCGGGCACCCCCAAAATCTAAATTTGCCCCCCCCCAATTTGTGTCAAGGCTACTTTTTTGACTGACAGACACATGCCCACATTGATACATGCACTGATATACACTCATTGAAAGATACACAGTCATTGGCACACACTGTTTAACCGAGACACTTTCACTGGCAGACACACACTGACAGGCACACACTCTCAGCAACACATAAAATGACATACACACACTAACACACACACACACACACACAGGCACACCCATTCTCACTGAAAGACACACATTTTCACTCACTCACAGACACACACTGACAGCTACACTCACTCACTCACTCACTCACTCACTCAATGCATTTGTCTGGGAGCCTGGGGTGGCATTTTTTGGTGCCCCCCCCCGAAAGTGCTGCCCTAGGCAAATGCCTTGTTTGCCTTGTGGTAAATACATCCGTGATCTTGCTTATAGAGTATCGACCACACATTTTAAGTCACAATGATTTCTCCCCTGCTTAGCCTTATTTATTTTTATAGGATTATTTTTTATAATTTTTGTGTTAGGTAGCTTTTTGTAAAAGTTGTACATTGTATTTCTTATGCATACTCACCACATTCATGTAAAACATGTATTACAGACACGTTTAGGCAATGGTCTATATGATCAGACTGAGGTGCAATTCCTGGGTTATCTAGCCTCTCCTAATGGTTTCTGTATGGACCCTAATAAACTATCTGCAGTTATAGAAGATTTATAAAAAACTTTTTCTTCTATCTTTGCACCGATCAGCCATTTAAATAAAAAGGACACAGCTTCTTATTCCTGGGCCTCTGAGGCACTTTCGTCTTTCCATTTTTTTAAATTCACATTTGCTTCAGCTCTCATCCTTAAACATCCAGACCTGTCCTTGCCATTTATATTGGAAGTTGGCGCCTCTGAGGTGGAGTGGGAACTGTTCTATCTCAAAGAGAGTCCTCTGACAAGTCGTTGCATCCTTTTGGTTTCCATTCTAAACAATTGTCCAAAGCTGAAAGGAATTACAATATTGGCAACAGAGAACTCCTTGCTATTCTCATAGCACTTAAAGAATGTTTACACCTGTTGGGAGATCTAAGGATCTGGTTATCATTTTTACGGATCATAAAAACCTGTCCTATCTCAGCGAAGTTAAAAGGTTATCTTCTAGACAAATCAGGAGGTCTTTGTTTTTGTCCTGCTTTAACTTTATCATAACCTATAGACCTGGCAACCATAACTCTAAAGCTGACACTCTATCCAGACAGTTTGAGATTGCAGACCCCCAATAAATGGACCTCACTCCTATCATTCCCCCTGAAAGGATTGTTGCTACCACCCTGCTTTCTGTTTTTTCATCTATATTAAAAGATATACGATCCAAACAAAAAGATCATCCCATAGGCACCCCTCCTGATAAACTGTTAGTAGCTCTGAAATGCAGTGCAGTATAAGTGACAAAGACCTACACCTATAAGTGGAGCGCGCAAACAGATATAAAGCTTACCAAGCGTAACTTGATTCAATAGTATGGTGTGAAGTACATGCCAAAAAGTACAAAAACAAAAGATAAAATATAGTGCAGATGACATTTTAAAATTGCAATTTAGAAAATAATGTAGCAGACAGAACACTCACATTTTAAGGAGCCTGTGTGTATAAAAACTGTCTCCGTATTTAGGCTTGTGTGCTTATTTTGGTAGCACCACCCTTCCGCTTCGGCTTGGAGTAGTTCTCATAAATAAAACATAAAATAAGAACAAACCAATGTGCAGACTGTGGCAATAAAAGAACGGATGTAGAATAGGAAATGTGGTGCTCACCTGGTCCTGAGCCTATAGGTCCCGGCTCTAAGGTGTATAGGTATGGTGCCAATTTAAATAGGGATGGCACTGCCCATATGGAGATTCTTAGAGGCTCCAGAAAGGACTTGAGCAGGGTATCTTAAGTAAAATAACAAATGTATTTATATACAATAACAATTAAAAATAAAAAGTAAAAAAGTCCTTTGTAAAAGTCCTTTAAAATGGCCAAAACGCGTTTCACTCTCAATAGAGCTTCCTCAGTCAGCTGTAATGATGGTCCTCTGAATCTTCCATTTTAAATGTCTTTAGGTTTTCCCCTTTAATGATCTAAATACAGTTTGTCCAATCACAGTGGTGTATAGTTATTTCATGTGTGGGATAAATTGCAGGCATGTGGGACGGCGATGGGCACCAGGTTCGCACCCAGCTACGCCAATCTGTTTATGGCAGATTGGGGCCGCCGTTACCTACAACTTAACTTAAAGTGACTTATTGTACATAAAGTGCATAAAGTATAATGTTTATTTAAAGAAATATAAAAGAAGTTATATTAAGTGCTAAATTTAGATTGGTATGTACAGAGATGGGTATCCTTATGGATATATTTTGATGTATCCAATAGAATATTGAGTGCATGTTAATTAAATATTTACAAAGTAATATTCTCAATAAATCATTAAACCACAAATTTAAATTAATGCATATTGGGATGGTGATTGAACCAATGTGTTCAAGAATAGCATGTGTGAAATATGTTTATTTAAAATATGTTTATTTATAATGAGCCCACAAAAATAAAAATGAAAAGATGTCCGGGTAAAAGTGATTAGTGAAATGTGTATTCAAATAAAATAGCAGAGTTCGAAGTCTATATTCAAACCCCGAGGTTTTAAAGTCCCGAGGTTGAATATCCACCTCATCTCGCTCTGTCCCAAAAGCTTGTTAAGGTCCCCTCCTCGCCAATTTCCCTTAACTTTATATATGCCCATGAACTTCAACTCTCTTGGCTCGCTATTGTGTTCAAGTGCAAAGTGGTGTGATACACTATGTCCTTCAAATTTTCTCCTGATGTTTCTTATTTGTTCTTCAATCCTTATGTGTAGGTTACGTTTAGTGCGTCCCATATATTTTAAGCCACAGGGGCATTCCAATAAGTATATTACATTGCTAGAGTGGCAAGTTATAAGTTCTTTAATTGGGAATTCTTCATTGTTATTGAAATTCTTAAACCTCTTAATGTGTCTCTTTTTATTGTTTGTATTTTTGCACGCCAAGCATGTGCTGCATCCATAAGAACCTTTTCCTTTGTCTAAGAAAGTAGTGGCCCTTGTTTTCTTAATATGTTTTTTTTTTTACCAGTAATCTATTTGGATTAGTGGCCCCTCTAAACACTATTTTAGGTTTTTCTGGTAGGATTTGGGACAGAGCATGGTCTTGTAGTAGGATGGGCCAGTGTTTTTTTTTAGAATTTCTCTTAATGCCCTGTTGTTGTGGCTGTAGTTACATATAATAGGTAGGCTGACTTCACCTTAATTTTCGTTCAGTTTTTTTCTTGTAATAAAGTATTTTGTTGTATTTTTGAGACTTGTGCGTAGGTGTCTTTTAATATTTCCTTTTTATAGCCCTTGTCTAATAGATCAGTGATTAATGTGTCCGCTTGTTCCTTAAAAGTGTCCTCGCCCTTGCAATTTCTCTTAGTTGTGACTTGGGTACACTGTTTAACCATGGGGAGAAATGACAACTAGAGGTATGGATAAAACTATTGACATCCACATCTTTAAAATGAGTTTTAGTTTTCACACTTTCATCATCCATAAAAATATCAAGAATGTGTGTTTACTAAAATTAGTAGTTAAGATAATGCCCCATTCTTTATTATTAAGCTGGTTTTAAAAAGTGTGTAATGTATTATTTGTGCCTTTCCAAATAAAAAATAGGTCATCTATGTAACGGCGATAGGTCACCAGGCCCTCCACCCAGCCATCGTTAAGTTGTAGGTGATGGCGTTCCCAATCTGCCATAAACAGATTGGCGTAGCTGGGTGCGAACCTGGTGCCCATCGCCGTCCCACATGCCTGCAATTTATCCACACACGAAATAACTATACACCACTGTGATTGGACAAACTGTACTTAGATCATTAAAGGGGAAGGACTAAAGGACATTTAAAATGCAAGATTCAGAGGACCATCATTACTGCTGACTGAGGAAGCTCTATTGAGAGTGAAACGCGTATTGGCCATTTTAAAGGACTTTATTCTACATCCATTCTTTTATTGCTACAGTCTGCACATTGGTTTGTTCTCCTTTTCTGTTGTATTTATGAAAACTACTCCAAGCCGAAGCGGAAGGGTGATGCTACCAACATAAGCACACAAGCCTAAATACGGAGCCAGTTTTTATACACACATTATTTTCTGAATCACAATTTTAAAATACCATTTGCACTATATTTTATCTTTTATTATTTGTACTTTTTGGCATGTACTTTACACCATACTATTGAATCAAGTTACGCTTGGTAAGCTTTATATCTGTTTGATATTTCCACATAAGTGTATAGAGCTGCTTTTTAACCGTTTTTATTCGCGTTTAAGCACTTCATGTTACACACATCCCTCCGTGAAAGGAGGTAACTTTGGATTGTGTTAGTAGCTCTCCCTGAAAGGCATGAATTAATGTCCCTTTTTCATGAGGCTAAGACAGTGGGACATCCTGGTGTGTTCAAAACATATTCTATGTCTCAGAATTTCTGGTGGTCTAGTATGCGCAGGGACATCAAAGAGTATGTTGTTCAGGCCTGTGTCACATGTGCTAGCATGAAGTATTCTTGTAGAGTTTCTTGTGGTATCATTACCAATACCAGATAGACTTGCTATTCTAATCTATCAATGGATCTTATTGTTGACCTTCCCCTTCTAATACAAACAGCAAAAGGATCAGCGTTAATTAACAGAGAAATTATATGGCAGCACCAATACTGTTATCGACCAGTCAATTTGCCACTATAAGCCGTGGCTTGAAAGCCAATCCCTGCGACTTTGTAGAAACTGTTCCCAATTAACTGAATCTAATGAGCAAGAACATACATTTTTTGTAATATTTTATTAATAAAAAAAAAAAATATTCTCTAACAAATTTACAGAACACCATTGACAAAATCAGAAAACAACAAAGGGTAAATTGTTTTAACAATAAATAATAATAAATCTTATCATGTAAAAAAGCACTGACATTTTAAAACAAGATGAGACCCTTAAGAATTTAATTCCAGATCGACCAAATATTGTTTTTAGGGGAGCGCCCAGTTTTAAATCCATTCTTACAAATAATTTTACTCGTGAATATAGACCAAAAAAACACCCATCATTATTTTTATTTATGCAAATTCTTCTATTTATGCAAATGGTGAACTGTTTGTAGAAATACTGATGCTACAGTACAGCCTAAAGTAACACATTTTACCTCTAAAAAGGCGAATAAAACTTATATTATTAAGGATTTTTTCTTGTATTTTCCCCTCCCAATATGGCCACCACATTCTCCCTATGTATTTTTCTACTACCAATATGGCAGCTGTATCCAGTACATGGGACCAATAACTTTATATTATTCCCCTTCTGATTCCTTTAGGCAGTTTAGCATACAAGCCGTATCTCTATCCCTCCCAAACGCTGAGAATGACCAGATTCCAACATCTCTTCACTCACAAGTGCTCCATTAGTATGTGTGCACTGTTTCCTTAAAGCTCATATTACTTTTATACCAGAAAACAGTAATTGTAAGCTATACTACAAGACTCGGCTCTTGGTTTTACCAAAGTATCTAAAAATTGTAGATGAAGATACATGTAATTAAGTTGGCCTATAATACTAGTAAGATAATTGTTTCAGTAACATCAAATCATTGCACGGGACATAATGAAGCAATGGTTGGATGAATATTTGTTAAAATGTACTAATTTTATTGTTTCCACAATATGATATTGTATATCATTCCTAATACATAAATGACCTGTGCTGCTTTTAGCATTGTCTCCATTAGCATCCCACTGGAAAATAATTGTTTAAGATGTAGTTGCAAGGGATATGATGTCTTATTGCTTTCTTCATAACACTTTATCTAAGCAGAAGAATAGTGATAGATGTTTAAGAATTAAAACATATCAATAATATATATAACATTATATATATATATATATATATATATATATATATATATATATATATATATATAACATTATATAAACCTCTCAATATACAAGCGTTATTTTTCTTATATATATTTTTTCATTTTTAATATAGGCCTCAATTTATGTCCAGCCAATCACATTTTTTAACAGTCTGTCAGCTCCCAAATACCATTTAACCCCTTAAAGACTAAGGCAACTGTTATAGATAAATATATATGGTTTATTGTATATAATGAAGTAATACTTGTTTCTAGTTGCAGGTAGTTGTGATTTATCACCTACAGGATACAGTCTTGTTATGAGGTTTTTGTGTGTTTTAATAGTAGCAGTTTATTCATATTTTTAATTGATATATAGATTCTGAGTATCACTTTTTGTATTGTGGATGAGCACATGTGTAGGGCAATGTGCAATCTCCCTCATAGCAAAACTGCCCATGGGGGTCAGGCTGCAGGCTACTGGGGCCATCTTTCAGTGTTAAACCATTGTGAAATGATTTAACACTGAATGGAGGGACAACCCCAGGAGACTGATATAACCACATCAATTAGATAAAGTGGTTATGATGCCTAGAGTGTACTGTTGATGTTTTCTTTAAATCAAGTTTAATTATGTAAAGATATATGATATGATAACATATGGTTAATGTTTTTTTACATGGCTTATAATTGGTGCCGATTTTTTTCATTTTATATTGATATACTTTTTTCTAAACTTTAACTAGATGATGATACATTTCATGATGTATCTTACAACTATATTTATATAATACATATATTAATATTTTCCTGTTATCATTATAGAAAGTACATTTAGTCATATGTGTTTCTTGCAAATGTTAATGAAATATGCCTTTGTAGTGGATTATACTGAGATGAATTTCCATAATATAAAAGTCTATTTAGTATGAGCGGTTACCTAAAATAAAAACATTTCAACATTTTCATGAGCAATGTCTATGTATCCCTGTATCATCAGCAATGGTTAAAATCAATCTGTCAAGATAAAAAATGCAAGCATAAAATGGAAAAAAGAGGAGAAATAATCTGCACATAATAGTTTTCAACTCTTTACAGCATATGCATGCTGAAGTTATTATAAGGGAAAAAAAGGAACACAAACATAAGAGAGCTATCATTTAAATTGTATTCATTTTATCTGGAAAGTAGAATCAACTTTAAATGAAATCATGAATATTCTTCTTATGGCCTTTTATAATTTTTCAAACTAATCTATTTTGTCTGCCACTCAAAATCAATAAAAAGGCAATGAGCCTTGGAAAGAATACACAATACACTTTGGAATTAATATGAAAAAGCTGATGGAAAATCATCATGAGGAGTATAGCCATCACAATGTATCTAGACTTTCTCAGTGGGTTTATAGTTCATTGTATCTTGATAGGTTGCTGATGATTTGTACAGAAATCAATGGACTAGTAAATGAACAAGTGCATTAACAAAACCTGATCATCAAAATTAATGTAATATAAATACTTGCCAAGTGTGACAAATGCTCATTCCCACGTACGTTTGCCATGGACTCCTGGAGGAGCGTAGAAGCCAGCCTCCTGCCCACCGACTATGGTCCAGGTCTGGGACACCATTTGGGAGTTTTTATATATGTAGTGGGATAAAAGGAACTAACTACACTGCATGGATCTGAGTGCTATTTGGAGAACGTGGGCACTCAGATCAGGGCTATTTAACTCTGATTTGTTTGTGGAGTCCCCTTGTGTATTCCTTTGGACTGATTCTGCCCTGGGAGAGGGGTGTTGGGAGGGGGAATGACTACCATTTACCCCAAACACACAAACAGACCAGGGAATGTCCTGGAATTAGACATGCAATCAATAAACAGGCTTTACAATGCTGTGGCTAACATGTTATCAGGTAAGAGATGCGCAAATGATTAGTGTTGTAGATTGAGAGCGTGACAAGTTGCTTAAGTTACAGGATTTACAGGAGCTCTCCCCCCTATGTGCAGCCCAGGCCCCAAGAGTATTCCCCCACAGTCCAGGCTTACCCAGACCCCTATTTTAATGGCCTTTAGCATGGTAGTGGTGAGTTCAGCATGGTTGTTAATAGGGGGTATGAATGCTCTCCCGGTGTATGGTCTCTCTTCGGCTCGATCTTCCTCTGAAGGCTGCCGGAGTGCATGGGTGTCACGCTGGTCGGCAGGGTACATGGCTTTACTTGGTGAGGGACCGGATAGCTGTGTCCATCTGCTCATTGCCGCTGGGACCGGGGGTCCCTCTTGCTGTAAGGTTGGTCAGTGGTTTGGTTGCTGTGGGGGGTTTGCTGCATCGGGGGTTCTGTTCCACTGTGCGTTGGTGGTCCCTGGCTGTGCTGCCACTTCAGTTCTGCCTCCCTCGCCTGCCATTTTAGTAGCTGGGGCCTCACCAGACCCTGGCGCTGTAGGTCGCGGGGATGGTCTCCTGGGACCGGGATGACCCCCGCCGGTCCAAAGGGGGGGGGGGGGTAATGGGGCCCTTACCATGTGGCGTTGGAGCTTTGGAGGGAAACCACAGGGCAGGATAGCAAGGCGGCGGCCGTCCACCTTACTCACCATCTGGGTAGGCCCCATGTGCTGCTTAGCCCTTTCAGGGTTTGTTACGCTCATTTTCATAGAGGCCTCAGCACTGGCACCCCTTCGCCCGCAGGACCGTTACTTCCAGACTGTGGATGGGTGAGTTTGAGGCTTTTCATAGCCATTAACATTGGTGGTCCGCAGGAGCTCGCCTTGGATGCGACCTCTCGGCATGGCGGTCCGTCACCGCCATCTAGTTTTATTAATTATAATTAGTGATGTCGCGAACATAAAATTTTCGGTTCGCGAACGGCGAACGCGAACTTCCGCAAATGTTTGCGAACCGGCGAACCGGGCGAACCGCCATAGACTTCAAGCAAATTTTAAAACCCACAGGGACTCTTTCTGGCCACAATAGTGATGGAAAAGTTGTTTCAAGGGGACTAACACCTGGGCTGTGGCATGCCGGAGGGGGATCCATGGCAAAACTCCCATGGAAAATAACACAGTTGATGCAGAGTCTGTTTTTTTTGTTTTTTTTAATTCTTTATTTTTTCGTGCAAGAGTTAATATTACAAGCTTTCATGCTTTGCCACAACAACAGTAGCATGTACCGAATTACAACAGGATTTTACAATTGTGGCACAGGATATAGTTGCACATTTTTTTGTTTATGATAGTCAAGAAAAAGTAAACGTTAGGGAAAGGTAGGCGTAAAAAAGCATGCTAAGGCATCGCTTTACAGAATTGAGTCGAGGACAGATGGTTCAGTGCTTAGTGTGTTAAGACGAAGTAAAAGGAAACAGAACGAGTCTGATATGCTACCAATAGGCAATATTCAAGATAGGAGCAGTAATTAAACTAATGGCATGCTTAATAACATAGATTGGTAAATTGCAGGTTATATCAAACAGCGTTAGGTGTAGATAGCTCCGCACTTTTTAGATTGACCACCAGGGGGCAGCGAGCCACTAAGCTTGCCGGGTAATGCATTTTATCAGGCATAGACAGGTGTAAATGTTTGCCCTGTTGTGATAAAATCGTCTGTGTTACAATCATAAATGATATTAAAGAGTCAGTGTAAAACACAAGTATATACAGTACTCTGTATGGTAAGCATCCGCTTGATTGCTGCTGCAGCTGTGCTGGGTCGGCTGGCTTCTCAGCCCTCTCTAGGTCGCTTGTGATGCTTTGCTTGCTTCAGCCTTGGGTACCTGAGGGAGCCTGCGTGCTGTGCCCGCTCTGTGTGAGCAAAGTGAGAGTCCAGGTAAGAACCCCTTGATCCGATTGCACAGGGAGTTGTAGCTTCAGCTGGATGTGAGTACTTTCTCCGGTTTGGAATATGCCGCGCGGTCATGCTTTGAGCTCTTTGCCGCTTGGATAGTGAGTGCCGTCACTGCCTCTCTCCGGTGGGGTCCGGGATAACCCCCCGGCCCACAGGGGGGGGGAACGGAGCCCTTAGTGGGCGTGCGAGACGACCCGCCGGACCAAGCACCAGAGATCGCCCGTTTCTCCAGCCAGGGCCTCGCGGCAGGCCTCAATCCCGCCCGCCCAGTGGTCCGCTCTGCTGTCAGGACGGGGGCTGACATGGACACCGCGAGTGGCTCTTTGCATCCTCCTTGCCTTCCTGTGGCCATTGCTCGCCAAACAGAGGCATAAAAGGTGATTTCTGCCTGATTGTGGCCATTTCCCTGGGGAGCCGAGGTGCCCCACGTCCTTCCCGCTCGGCGGTCAGGCCCCGCCCCCGCAGAGTCTGTTTTTAATCCATAAAGGGCATAAATCACCTAACATTCCTGTGACGAAACCAATCTCGCCACATTGTATTGGAGGAGCCTGGTTGCCCGCCTGCTGCCTTTGGATTATGGACCGGCAGCTAAAGGGTTAATTTTACTGTGCAGAAGGATTTATTTCTCCCTTTCTGCACAGCAGTTCGGTAGATTTCATCTACCGAACAAACAGCGTTTACCAACCTTCCCAGAGCCATGGGAAGCCGGCCGGTGCTGTTAATTGGCCACCCAGGAGCTGGAGTGTGCCTCCTATTTACCTCCCTGAAGCTGCGGTTAACCGCAGCTTAATTGCTTGTTAACTGGGAGGTCGCTGTTACACTTAGCGGCCGCTAGGTGGCGGTGTTCTGGAGCTCCCCGGGCAGCCAGCGCTTTTCTGCCCGACTTTCATGCACCAAAATCGGACACTTTTACGTGCAGGCACCGCTGAACCTCCAGCCCCTGGTTCTCATTCGTATGGATTTGGTGAATGCAGGGAAATTCGGTATTTTATGTTTTATGTGAATGCTTTAACCCAGATAGCAATGCCATGGAGCCTGTTCGTATAATTAAAGACTTTAGCTCCATGGCACTTAAACTGTATTCGGGTGGTCTGAGTGCCATTCACCTAATAATGTGCACCCAGACCTGAGCTATCTGGGGATATGTTACATGTCTGTGTTTTATGTATAAAATGTGTCTTTATGTATTTTAAAGTGATATACTGTTTCTGTGTCACCACGTGCATAATGGAGTCTTGCCTTTGTCCTGGGAGATAATTGAATTACTTCATTAATTATCTCCAGGACAGAGAGGAGGAAACCAGGATGAATTGTGGGAAAGTATTGTGGCTGTGTGTACGAAAATGATACATGTCTGTCTGCTGTTTCAGTCTTCCATTTGGTCCCCTAGGGGAGTGTCCACCAGGTGGGAGACCTGCATAAATACAGGGGCAGGTAGCCCTCAATAAACAGACCACTGCTTGACCCTCAACACGGAGCCTTGTCTCGTTCTTGGGGGGATTCACTGTATGCTGCTGGAAGATTGATTGCTAGGAGTGTAAGCTGATGTCTGTTTTTCCTGTTCGTCTGCTAGCAGCTATTCGTGAGGTTCCAGTTGGAGTGCTACCTTATTCCCTTGTATGCAGTTCGGGAGTTTGGTGCATTCATTTATATCCAAATTCGTGAGTTTTGGTGCTTTTACAGTAGCTGTGCCTTTTTGTGAAAAGGGGATTATCGCCTAAACGGATTTTTACCCTTTTCTGCTGAAACGGTCCGTTACAATTCCTAAATCACAATGGATATGGATTGACACCTGACATATGTCATATTGACACTTGACATATGGATTGACACCTGTCCTCAGAGACCCTGATACACACTGACAAAGAGCAGAATAGGGACTGTTCCCCCTACATAGGGTCACTTGGCAGATATGGATTGACACCTGTCCTCAGGGACACTGATACACACTGACACAGAGCAGAATATGGACTGTTCCCCCTCCATAGGGTCACTTGGCAGATATGGATTGACACCTGTCCTCAGGGACCCTGATACACACTGACACAGAGCAGAATAGGGACTGTTCCCCCTACATAGGGTCACTTGGCAGATATGGATTGACGCCTGTCCTCAGAGACCCTGATACACACTGACACAGAGCAGAATAGGGACTGTTCCCCCTACATAGGGTGACTTGGCAGATATGGATTGACACCTGTCTTCAGGAACTGTGATACACACTGACACAGAGCAGAATAGGGACTGTTCCTCCTACATAGGGTCACTTGGCAGATATGGATTGACACCTGTCCTCAGAGACCCTGATACACACTGACACAGAGCAGAATAGGAAATATTCACTAAATGCCAAACATTGTTATACAAGGGAATATTCAGTAAATAAGGATAAGGGGGGGGACCTACTGTCCTCCCCCTGGCCCCCACCCCTGCGCGGTGGGTGGGGGCCATAAATCACAAGGTGGGGGACCTACTGTCCTCCCGCCCACCCCCACCCATGAGTGGTGGGTGGGGGCCATAAAGATAATGAGAGGGGGTCCTACGGTATGATGTTGTATCGATCAGGTAGTGTAAGGGTTACGCCCGCTTCACAGTTACAGACCAAACTCCCCGTTTAACGCACCACAAACAACCGCAAACAGTCCATTTGCACAACCGCAAACTCCCCATTTGCACAAGGTTGGATACCAAGCTAGCCATGCCCATTCCTTGTCCTCACTGATGTCATTGGAGGTCTCTTCCTCCACCCAGCCACGTACATCAACAAGGGTCCCCGAAAGGTGACAACAAGCCCCCTGGGACGCCTGCTGTGTTTGGTCTTCCACCTCCTCAAAGCCACCTTCCTCCTCTGACTCCTCTTCTTCAGACTCCTCTCTCTGCGTTGCCTCTCTCTGCGTTATTATAAGGTGTGTTAAGTAGTACTATTCTTATCAGTTTAATCCCTGTTACGAGTAGAGGACTATTTCCTTGTTTCGCCAAACCCCTTCAAAGATGGAAAAAGCGGTATGAGTGGAAGAAACGAGGAAATGTGGTCAGGTGGTGGTGCCAGCCCCACCGAGGGCTTGTACCCAGGTATGCTAATAAACTGAAAAAATAAAAAAAATCTCCCAAGAAGGAGATCTAAAACTGGCAAGGGAAAAGGTTAGACAACTATAATAAAGTGATACCTACAAATCCTAGTGAGCATAGGTGTATAATAGAGGGAGAAAGGGAAAGCAGAGTAATGCTTCCTAATACCGTGATTAGTACCCTATGATAAAGTAAATTGAGTAATGGACAAAAAGTATTTATTGTATCATTTATAAATAACAAAGGGATACTATACTCATTCCCCTATAGTGGCTAATTGTGTAATAATGGTAATACTATTACCTATTATATAATATTTCCAGGGGCAAGGAAATTCCCTCTAAATAGATGGGTATAGGCAGAGAGTATGGAGACCGGAGTGATGCTGTCATAAAAAGTGTCAATAAGGTGATATAAAGTTAAATGTATCACAGACACACTGCCACCCTTTCTCTTAGCTAGTTTCCAGAAATGCTGGATAGGTAGAAGGGCTATAAAGACTCAGAGAGGTCTAAGAAGAATACTCTAAACTAGCCCTAATCTCCTTAAACACCTTCAAGGGTGTTCTAAGCTAAAGCTCAATCTAAACGTTTAGATGACTGCCTGATTTCCCATCACAGATGCTGGCTAGGAATAACACTGTGCAAGACAAAGAGTGTGTCTAAGTGCCCATAGTGCAGTAAAGTGTCCCTAGTGAAGTGAAAAAGAGAATAACGAGCTGGCGCCCAAGAGAATAACGAGCTGGCGCCCTATCAGGGGACGTGTATATGGCATCGATTTTAGGAACCGGGAAATGGAAAAAGATGCTTGGTCGGTCCTTCTACTTCAAATTTGGGGCTCTGCGCGTGCAATCTAATGTGCCACCAGATAGGAGTGGTGTGTTATGTAGTACTATTGCTATCAGTTTAATCCCTTATGTGCCTTTTTTTTGGTTTGGTTTTTGAAGCCACAGTGCAGCACCAGAGGCCCGAAAAATTAGGCATGTACACATGCCTGAAAAATTAGGTATTGTTGCAGCCGCAGCGGCCAGAAAAATTGATGTTTGTTTCCCAGGCAGAAAGTGCCCTAACACATTGCGTCTTGAACCCTAGTTGGTGGCGGATAAGTCACGCAAGTCAACCGGCATTCAGAGCTAAAATACAGCAGCGTGTGGACCATTTTTATCCCAAGGCAGCTCATCTCATCATTCCTTTTTTAGTCTAATGTATCGCCCACTGTCAGTCCCTTCGGGATCCATCCTTCATTCATCTTAATAAAGGTGAGGTAATCTAGACTTTTTTGACCTAGGCGACTTCTCTTCTCAGTGACAATACCTCCTGCTGCACTGAAGGTCCTTTCTGACAGGACACTTGAAGCGGGGCAGGCCAGAAGTTCTATCGCAAATTGGGATAGCTCAGGCCACAGGTCAAGCCTGCACACCCAGTAGTCAAGGGGTTCATTGCTCCTCAGAGTGTCGATATCTGCAGTCGTTCTCTGAGGGTGGATCCCGAAGGGCTGTGGTGATGCGTTGGACTTAAAAAGCTCCGCATGTCCTCCATCAACAACACGTCTTTAAAGCGTCCTGTCCTTGCCGGCGTGGTCGTGGGAGGAGGAGGATTACTTTCACCTCTTCCTCTGTTAGATTCCCGTTGTGCTGTGACATCACCCTTATACGCTGTGTAAAGCATACTTTTTAATTTATTTTGCAAATGCTGCATCCTTTCCGACTTGTTGTAATTTGGTAACATTTCAGCCACTTTCTGCTTATACCGGGGGTCTAGTAGCGTGGACACCCAGTACAGGTCGTTCTCCTTCAGCCTTTTTATGCGAGGGTCCCTCAACAGGCACGACAGCATGAAAGACCCCTACTACTGTGAGACTAAATATGAGTGGCAGTGTGCAGTGGCAGAGGTTGACAGAGTACACACTGTAGGCCTGACACACCCACTTGAAGACAACTAACTGCCATTCAATCTATAACAGTGAAAAAAGTTATTGGGTTTGAAATGCATGCTATTGTGACACCAGATAAGAGTGGCAATGTGCACTGGCAGAGGTTGGCAGAGTAGACGCTGTAGGCCTGACACCCGCTTGAAGACAACTACCGTATATACTCGAGTATAAGCCGAGTTTTTCAGCACATTTTTTGTGCTGAAAAAACCCAACTCGGCTTATACTCGAGTCAATTGTCTGTATTATGGCAATTTGCATTGCCATAATACAGACTGGGGGCTGTGGGGGCTGCAGAGAGATGTTACTTACCTTTCCTGCAGCTCCTGTCAGCTCTCTCCTCCTCCGCCGGTCCGTTCAGCTCTTCTGTCAGCTCACAGTGTAAATCTCGCGAGAGCCGCGGCTCTCGCGAGATTTACACTGGGAGCTGACCGAGGTGCTGAACGGACCGGCGGAGGAGGAGAGAGCTGACAGGAGCTGCAGGAAAGGTAAGTAACATCTCTCTGCAGCCCCCACAGCCCCCTCCTACACAGTGCCCATCCACTGGACCACCAGGGAAGGAGAGCCCCCCTCCCTGGCCAGCTAGCAAGCAGGGAGGGGGGGACGAAAAAATGTATATATCTTAATAATAATAAAAAAATACAAATAAAAAAATAATAAAATAAAAATAATAATAAAATAAAAAATAATAATAAAATAAAAAAATGTAATGAAACAAAAAAATATTAAAATAATAATTAAAAAATAAAAATGCCCACCCCCCACCAAGGCTCTGCATCACACTCTGCATTACACACACACATACACACACTGCATTCATACACACACACTGCATTCATGCACACACACTGCATTCATGCACACACACTGCATTCATACACACACAGTGCATTCATACACACACACAGCACTCATACACACAGCATTCTCATACACACACTGCACTCATACACACAGCATTCATACACACACACTGCATTCATACACACACACACACACACACTGCACTCATACACACACACACACTGCATTCATACACACACACTGCATTCATACACACACACTGCATTCATACACACACACTGCACTCATACACACACACTGCACTCATACACACAGCATTCTCATACACACACACTGCACTCACACACACACTGCATTCATACACACACACTGCACTCATACACACACTGCACTCATACACACACTGCACTCATACACAGCATTCTCACACACACACACTGCACTCATACACACAGCATTCATACACACACACTGCATTCATACACACACACTGCATTCATACACACACACTGCACTCATACACAGCATTTTCATACACACACTGCACTCATACACACAGCATTCTCATACACACACACTGCATTCATACACACACACTGCATTCATATACACACACTGCATTCATATACACACACTGCATTCATATACACACTGCACTCATATACACACTGCACTCATACACACACACTGCATTCTCATACACACACACTGCATTCTCATACACACACTGTATTCTCATACACACACACTGCATTCTCATACACACACTGCATTCATTATATACACACACTGTAAATAAATATTCAATTAATATAATTTTATACTCGAGTATATACGGTAACTGCTATTCAATCTATAACAGTGAAAAATGTTTTATTGGTTTTAAATGCACGCTATTGTGACACCAGATATGTGTGACAATGTGCACTGGCAGAGGTTGGCAGAGTACACGCTGTAGGCCTGACACACACGCTTGAAGACAACTAACTGCTATTCAATCTATAACAGTGGAAAAAGTTTTTGGGTTTTTAAATGCACGCTATTGTGACACTAGATATGAGTGGCACTGTGCACTGGCAGAGGTTGGCAGAGTACATGCTGTTGGCCTGACACAAAGACGCTTGCAGACAACTAACTGCTATTCAATCTATTACAGTGAAAAAACAGTTTTGGGGTTTTTAAATGCACACTATTGTGACACCAGATATGAGTGGCACTGCGCACTGGCAGAGGTTGGCAGAGTACACGCTGTTGGCCTGACACACAGACGCTTGCAGACAACTAACTGCTATTCAATCTATTAAAGTGAATTTTTTTTTTTTAAATGCACGCTATTGTAACACGAGATATGAGTGGCACTGTGCACTGGCAGAGGTTGGAAGAGTACACGCTGTTGGCCTGACACAAAGACGCTTGCAGACAACTAACTGCTATTCAATCTATTACAGTGAAAAAACAGTTTTTGGGTTTTTAAATGCACGCTATTGTGACACCAGATATGAGTGGCACTGTGCACTGGCAGAGGTTGGCAGAGTACACGCTGTTGGCCTGACACACAGACGCTTGCAGACAACTAACTACTATTCAATCTATTACAGTGAAAAAAAAATGTTTTTAAATGCACGCTATTGTGACACCAGATATGAGTGGCACTGTGCACTGGCAGAGGTTGGCAGAGTACACGCTGTTGGCCTGACACACAGACGCTTGCAGACAACTAACTACTATTCAATCTATTACAGTGAAAAAAAAATGTTTTTAAATGCACGCTATTGTGACACCAGATATGAGTGGCACTGTGCACTGGCAGAGGTTGGCAGAGTACACGCTGTAGGCCTGACACACACGCTTGAAGACAACTAACTGCTATTCAATCTATAACAGTGAAAAAAGTGTTTTGGTTTTTAAATGCATTCTATTGCGACACCAGATAAGAGTGGCACTGTGCACTGGCAGAGGTTGGCAGAGTACATGCTGTAGGCCTGACACACCCGCTTGAAGACAACTAACTGCTATTCAATCTATAACAGTGTAAAAAATTTTTTTGTTTTTAAATGCACGCTATTGTGACACCAGATATGAGTGGCACTGTGCACTGGCAGAGGTTGGCAGAGTACACACTGTAGGCCTGACACACAGACGCTTGCAGACAACTAACTGCTATTCAATCTATTACAGTGAAAAAAAATGTGTTTTTAAATGCAAGCTATTGTGACACCATATATGAGTGGTGGCACTGGGCAAGTGGGCACAGTATCCACTGTGAGCCTGACACATGAGCTGGCAGGCAGGCAACTGCAATTAGATTACACAGGAAAAAAAGCATACTGATGTTCTAGCCCTAAAAAGGGCTTTTTGGGGTATGTCCTTACAGCAGAGATCAGATGAGTCCTTCAGGACTGTAGTGGACACTGAATACACTAGCCTAGCTATCCATTTCCCTATCAAATGAGCAGCAGCTACACTTTCCCTCCTCTATCTAAGAATGCAGCTTCAGAATGAATCTAAAATGGATGCTGTACAGGAGGTGGGAGGGCCTGGAAGTGAGTGTCTGCTGCGTATTGGCTGGAATGTGTCTGCTGACTGTGAGGCACAGGGTCAAAGTTTACTCAAAGATGACGAATAGGGGGCGGATCGAACCGTGCATGTGTTCGCCCACCGTGGCGAACGCGAACACGCTATGTTCGCCGGGAACTATTCGGTGGCGAACAGTTAGGTACATCACTAATTATAATTTGAGGGATCTGCCTGACAACCCATGCAGACAGTGCAGATTATTTAATTGGCAAGCCCTATATTTAACCGTTTAATTTTCCAAAACACCATAAAACCTTTACATGGTGGGCATTGTTATACTCAGGAGACTTGGCTAAACACAAATACAAGCGTTTTAAAAAATAAAACTCATCAAGACGATGATATCACTAGTAAAGGTGCAGTTTTTATGCATACAAATGCAAAAATAAATCAATTACAAATTTTAACTTTGGCCAGCATTTGCGACTATGTGGCTACTACAAAAGACTGAACAATTTTGAATATCCTGGGTTGTTTACATTTGCAAATGATATGCCATGATGGGTTTTTTTCACATTCCATATGGTAATATGGTCTCAAAGTTTCGAGTTCGTCGAAAGTAATTATGTCAGAGCCCTGGTAGAGGTGGTGTATTCTCTGCAGACCCGCGTGTTCTAGGTTCCTAAAATTCCTTGCCGCCATTCCTGGGGTAAACGCCCTGTTGCGTAGTATTGGCATAAGGGGTGAGAGAGAGGACGCCAATCCGTACTTCCGGCCGCAGGAATCCCACAACCTAAGGGAGTTCAGAATCGCCGAGCAGGTGACCCTAATCAGAGGCCTATGTTCCCTGGGAACCCACATCGCAAACTGGGGGAGATCTGTCCCCATCATGAGCGACTCTATTTATACCAATTTCCGTTCGTCAGGGGGTGAATGCCACAGTGCGACCTGAGCTAGTTGTGCCCTCACATAGTAGTGATATAAGTCAGAAAGGCCAAGCCCACCCCTCGTCTTTGGCCGGTACTGGACATGTTTAGATATGCAAAGTTTTTTATGCTGCTACACAAAGTCACCTATTGCTCGTTGGAGTGGGGTAAGTTGTGCCTTGGTCAGGGGGACCGGTAAAACCTGGAATAGGAAAAGGGCTCTTGGTAGTATATTCATCTTTACAGAATGAATCATCCCTATCCAAGATATTGGTTTGTCGGTCCACCGGTCTATATCTCTCGTCAATGCGTGCCATAAGGGCGTATAGTTGCAGGAGTCTGGGTTAGCCATTAAGTGAATTCCCAGATACTTGAGAGAGCGTGTTTCTATCTTTATATGATGTGCCCTGTGTATCTGGGCTATATCTGCCGCTTGCATCTTTATGGGGAGTGCGCTCGATTTCGCCATATTCGCCTTGAATCCTGACATTTTCCCGTACATTGCTAAGACCTCACTCAACGCCCTCATAGAGACCCTAGGCCTCTACAAAGAGTTGTCGTTAATGGTAAATTTTCAAGCTGGACAGAGGTGGCAAGTGGTGTCCCTCAGGGGTCTGTTCTGGGACCCCTTCTATTTAACATTTTTATAAATGATCTTGAAGACAGCATTGAAAGTCATGTTTCAGTGTTTGCAGATGACACAAAACTTTGTAAAATAATACAATGTGAGCAAGATATTACTTTGCTGCAGAAGGATTTAGATAGACTGGAGGACTGGGCACTCAAATGGCAGATGAAATTTAATGTTGAAAAATGCAAAGTTATGCACTTCGGCATAAAGAATACACAAGCAACGTATACCCTTAATGGAAGCGAATTAGGGATAACAACACACGAAAAGGACTTGGGAATTGTTATAGACAACAAACTATGCAACAATGTGCAATGTCAATCAGCAGTGGCCAAGGCCAGTAAGGTATTGTCATGCATGAAAAAGGGCATTCATTCTCGGGACGAGAATATCATTTTGCCTCTCTATAAATCACTGGTAAGACCACATATTGAATATGCTGTGCAATTTTGGGCACCTGTTCTAAAGAAGGATATCATGGCACTAGAAAAAGTGCAGAGGCGGGCTACAAAATTAATAAAAGGAATGGAACATATCAGCTATCAAGAAAGGTTAACACATTTAAACCTATTTAGTTTAGAAAAACGTCGCCTGAGAGGGGATATGATAACATTATACAAATATATTCGGGGCCAATACAAACCATTGTGTGGAAATCTATTCACAAACCGGACTTTACATAGGACACGAGGCCATGCGTTTAGACTGGAAGAAAGAAGATTTCGTCTAAGGCAAAGGAAAGGTTTTTTACTGTAAGAACAATCAGGATGTGGAATTCTCTGCCTGAAGAAGTGGTTTTATCAGAGTCCATACAGATGTTCAAACAGCTACTAGATGCATACTTGCAAAGACAGAATATTCAAGGATATAATCTTTCAATGTAGGGTAATAACTGCTTGATTCAAGGATAAATATGACTGCCATTCTGGGGTCAATAAGGAATTTTTTGTCCTAGCTTGTTGCAAAATTGTGCTTCAAACTGGGGTTTTTTTTTTTTTTTTCTCTTTTGGATCAACAGCAAAAAACAGGTGTGAGGAAGGCTGAACTTGATGGACGCAAGTCTCTTTTCAGCTATCTAACTATGTAACTATGTAACTATGTAACTATGAGCATCAGGAGTACGTCATCAGCGTAGGCCGCTACTACGAATTTCTTGCCTCCCACCTGCACTCCCTGGACCTCCGGGTGTATCCTGAGCACCTGTAGAAAGGGTTCCAGTGATATGACAAAAAGTATAGGGGAGATTTGGCATCCCTGCCTAGTTCCATTATAAAGTGGGAAGGGGGAGGTCGGTGCGCCCGAGATCTGAACTTGTGCTCTAAGATTACTGTACATAGCCTTTACTACTGTAAGGTATTCCGCGGGGAACCCCAGGTGTTGCAGCACTGTGAACATATAATGCCATTTGACTATATCAAATGCTTTTTCAGCGTCTATAGAGACCGCCAGGGTAGGTGTGTTCGTGACTGTTTGTTTCCATATGATGTCTATATTCCTACGGATATTTTCAAATAATTGTCTCCCTGGAATGAAGCTAATTTGGTCGGGGTCTATTAGAGAGGCCAGGTGTGGGAAAAGTTTGTCCGCCTGTATCTTAGCTAGTATCTTCATGTCCTGATTTATGAGGAATATGGGCCTGTAGCTACCAGGTAGTAGCGGGTCCTTGTCAGGTTTGGGAAGCAATACAATGGATGCCAATGCCATGTCAGGGTTCGGTGTGCCCCCCTCCCTAAAGTTGTTAAATAGTTTGAGCAAGTGGGGTACATTTAGGTCTTTATAAAGCTAACACCACAGTGACAAAATTGCACTTATATACACACACAAATTAATGAACAGACAATCCTTTAATTAAGTAAGCAATTACAAATTCCATTGAACATATGTTAAAAAATAATTCAATCAATATATCAATTTAATACATAAAAGTATTTTCATTCATTTTTATTTTATTTTTATATTCATTTTTATTTTTTATATATTCATTATTTATATAATATATTATTATTTATTATTTATTATTTATTTATCTTTTATTATTTATTTTTTATTATTTATTTATTTATTTATCTTTTATTATTTATTTTTTATTTTTTATTTATTATTATTTAATTTATTTTATTTTATTTATTTATTTTGCATTTTATTTTTATTCACATTTTGTATACATTTTTTATTTTATTTATCTTATTTATTTATATATTTTGTGTATATATTCTTTCTTATTTTTGTTTTTTCCTTTTTTTTCTCTTTTCTTTCTGTCCTGGTGTTTTCATTTATGACACTAAACTGCTCGTTTAGCCTGGGGATATATATATATATGATCGTGTAATGCATTGCCTGTTATTTTGGATATACGCGCTGTTTTTTGTGCACGTGCGCGACTGAATCTCTTTTTGTGCATGCGCGACTGGGTCTCTTTCCACACATGCGCCTTGAATCTCAGACGCGTATACCCTCTGCGGCCACCGTACTTTCTAACGTGGCTTATGACACTATTGCGTCCAGTCACGTGTGAGAGGCGTTCCGGTTTTTCCGAGATGTGTGACACTCTTAATTGATTTCCAGGTATAATCTAATATTATTAACTGTATAACTTAAGTCTAGTAATACATTTTATTTGAAAGATCTGTGTATAGATAATTGTTTATGTGGTTGTCTGTAAAACCTGGACTGCTTTCTTTCTTTTTGATTATCTACTTCAGCCACTTTTTTACTTATTCCATATCATGTCTTTTTTCACTTTTATGTATTAAATTGATATATTGATTGAATTATTTTTAACATATGTTTGTTCAATGAAATTTGTAATTGATTACTTAATTAATGGATTGTCTGTTCATTAATTTGTGTGTGTATATAAGTGCAATTTTGTCACTGTGGTGTTAGCTTGATAAAGACCTAAATAGGTCAAAACGTTGCAATAAATCTGCCTGGAGAACAATCACAGTGAGTGCCTGGGATTTTTTCTATTTGCATATATTCCTTGGGGTTCTTTGCTGACCTATGCTCAGTAGCACCCTGTGTTTTATTGTTGTGACTGAGTGCAACCCTATACTTTTTTTCTATTGTAATAGGACCCGTCAGACCCATCAGGCCCCGGCGCTTTATTCCCTTTAAGCCCTGTGATCGCTCTGTCTATTTCCTCTTCAGTGATCGCCGCCGCTAGCTGGGCTCTAGCCTCTCGGGAGAGCTTCGGTAAGCCTAGATCTATCAGAAATCTGTGGATGCGTTCCGTTTCTTGGTCCACTCTCAGTCCGTCCGTAGGTGTGTGGTTGTACAATGCCTTGTAGAAGTCGCGGAAGACTCCTGCGATTTTGCCTGGGGTAGTTTTTAGTGATCCGTCTGTGTGTCTTATGGATGTGTTATGTGTACGTCCCTATCGGGGCCGTAAAGTCCTGGCTAACAGGGTGTCCATTTTGTTACCTTTTTCATAAAAGGATCGCTTAGACCATGTCATTGATCGTGCCACATCGTCTAAAAGCAGTATTCTTATGTCATGTCTCTTAGCCTCGACCCGTCTCAGTGTCTCCCCATCAGGGTGGGTTTGGTGTCTCTGCTCTGCTGTCTTGAGTTCAATAAGGAGTTTCTCTAAAGTTTTTGTTTTTTGCTTTTTCTTAATCGTCGCTAGGCGGATAAGGGCTCCCCTCACTACTGTTTTGTGTACTGCTCATTTCGAGGGTACTCCTACATCAGGTGTGTCATTAAGGGTAAAGAAGCCTACAATCTCCGTGTGTATTTGTTCTTTGATCATGGGGTCTTGTAGTAAGGAGGCGTTGAGCCTCCATGTCCAGGGGGACTCTGCACAAAGATTCCCCAGGGTAATCGAAACCTCAGCATGGTCAGATCACGTGATGGATCCTATAGACGAGTCAGTGGTGCGCGCGAGGCAACAATCATTAGCCAAAAAAAGGTCTATCCTTGAGTATGTGCCACGTGGGGTTGAGTAGTACGTGTAATACGTAGTACGTCGCAAAGCTTAAGTGATTGGCTTCCAGTCCCGTCTGCGTTGGAGCGTGCTAGGTGCTAGGTCCTGGTATAGTGTGATGTTAGCTCCTCCATGTGTGATAGGGCCCTCCCTGCCTTTCCGGAGTATCGTTTCTTTAGTCAGAAAGTGCAAAAATGTGACGATGAGGTCCCTTGGTGCGTTCACCTCGGGCCACCATGCCCGAAGGGCCCTATGTGCCCTCTCAATCTGCCACAGGCCGTTAGGAATGTCCGGTAGGAGCGGTTTGAATATGGTGAGTATGAGGTCCGCAAGAGGCCCCTCTCCCTCCTTTTCCGGCAGGCCCCTAATCCAGAGGTTGTTGTGCCGAGACCTGATTGCAACATCCTCCAACGCCAGGTCAGCTTCCAGTAAGAGCGAGGTGAGCGTGTTGACCTGGGCCACTACCTCATTACGCGCTTTTGTGGCCTCCTCCATGCGTTCCTCCAAGCGCCCGGTTATCGCGCCCAGTGCGTGGATCTCGTTACGCAGGACTGTCGTGGACTTCACGATCTCTCCCGCCAGGTATGATTTTACTTCAGCGAGCTTCGCCAATATTTGGGTGGTGTCGCACTGGGGTGGCTCTGAGGCCATACCGCCGCGCGGCGAGGTCGTGGAAGGAGTGCGGCCTACTTCGGCGCCATTTTGGTCCGCAGCCGAGCCCCATTTATTGGCGGTAAGCAGGTCCATGACCAAAGCTCCAGCCTCTACCCCCTTCTTAGGCACTTTCTTAGGGTTCAGTTTCTCCATTAGATAGTCGGTGTCAGGCTGATTATATAGCTAATGTAGGCTTAATACTGCGTTATCGGAGCAGAGCCTCACACCAACACGTCCAGCTCTCTCCGAGGTCAGGCCACGCCCCAGAACCTCTGCTTTTTTATGAACTAAGAACATTTTATATTTTTCTTAAACCTGCTATTGAGAACAAGCTATAGTGTCTTCTAGACATCACTTTACATTAGATAAGGATTTTTGATATTAATATATATGTAAAATGCCATTATGGAAAGGTTGCAAATAAAAACATATTTTTGCTCATAGATTTACTTCAAGGAAAGTGAAAATAAAAAAAGGCAAATATTTAACTTCAGTTGATTTTTTTTTTATTTTTTTACTATCCAACATTTCTTTGTGGTAGTGTTGATAATTTGATTCTCATTAAAATCTTGTAAATAAAATATGGTTGCTCTGCCACAAATGATTTATGAGCAATATATTCAACTCTAGCTTCTACAGAAAACAAGCAATTCCAACCCATACAAATGTCTCCAGGGCCATAATATGTTGGCTTTATAAACTCAAGAGAAAGATGACCTTTTTACATAAATCATTTGTATTCATGTTAATCTTACTGTGTTCTGCTGATGGCAAAATACATGTAAAAAAGATATAGCACTTGACATTGATTATTCACTTGTTCCCTTGATGTGTAACATATCTTAATTGTTTTAACCCATTTAATATATGCATTATAAAGTCTTTTGAAATGTGGCCAGTGGTTTATTTTGAGATTATTTGTTATATTTATTCTAAAAAGAAAACAGACTCATGGTAACACATTTAAATTTGTATTGTTTTTATATACAATGAGGTTAAATTAGCCCACATTAACTGTACAGAGGGTTTCAAATACATACTTTGTTACTTCTTCAGTTTGATCGAATTAAACACCTGATTAGTGTTGGTATTTCCTTACTACATCTTTTAGCTAATTGATATTCCTGCTTGCCAGTTCATCCCGGGTACCCATTATTTTGTCTCACCCACATGTCTACCAGCTATAGTATTGAAGTTCAGGCTGTTTTGGGACCTTTGTGGTTGTGCGGATTGCGACCTTTGTTTTCATTTTTTTTTTCATTTTGTTCATGATTTACATTGATGGTTTGTTTCTGACTTTAAGGTCTTAGTTTTAATCAAGAGTGGATGCTGGGGGGAGAGACAGTTAGCCAACGGAATAAGTTATGAAGCAAGGCTTGCTTTCTTGCTTCTTCTTTCGTTGCTAGAGAAGGTAGGGTAGTTCTGTAAGACTGGTGCAGGAAGATTATTTTCACCGACCATACCACCATCTTCATAGCAGAAGGAACAGACTGCTCTCCATACTCAGGGATTTCTTTTTTCTGTCTGATGTCTTTAAATGAAGCAGTGGAACATCATATCCTATGGGTCAGTAGCCAGAATAATGAACATTGTATGCTTGCTGGAGTCAAACAATATTTTCTAAGCTGAACTGCAAATACTTTGTGGTCCCGATCACTGAGGTTAAAAAGTGAGCGTAAAGTAATATTCTAAGACATGCAAGGTTGTTTACTAATTGAATGGACTTTAGCAAAAACATCTGGCTGCATAAGGGGCAATTTGGATGGCAAAATATGGACATTTATCACACTATTTAACAATGTCTAGAGTTTGCAGTGCAGGCTCTAAACATATCTGAATTTTGCCCTGATTTAAACTGGACCAAACATTCTAGAAACAAATGCTTCAAATCAAGGTTTGTATTCAAATAAATAAAAATAAGAAACAATTTGCTGCTGGCAGTATTAGCGGCTAGCAATAAATAGTTAAAACCCAGCTGTGGCATTAGGGCTAATTATATGGTGTCTGGCTAAAGAAGTAAAATAAAAATAAATAAATAAGACCCCATTTTGACAATAACACAGGTTTAAAACTTTCTTAAGCCACCACTTGCTGTGTGGCAGGTGGGCATATCTACTAACTTGTTAAACTAGTGACTGGACAGTTATAAGCCATTGGTGGGGGGACATTTGGATGTCCAACCCTTGTTTTATTAAATAGCTCCCACCAACTGGCAACGGTGATCTGTCTACCAACCTTAAAGTACTTAAAATTATTGTAAACCAGCATAAACGCAAGTGAACACAAATTTGTGAATTTGGATCCTCCTGAGTGCATTCAGTTCAAAATTGATCAATATTAGTGGTTTATGAATGTTTGTACTTTGTATAGCGTTTGGATGCAAAAGTACTGCTTTTAATCATGACACTGGATCCACCTGAGCAAATGCTGCAGAATTGCTCAGGCTGACAGCATTCTTACCATACCTGGCTTTAGTAAATATTAGAATTGCCTTAGTGTTTGGAATATTGTCATTTTCACAAAATGTTGTCCGTACAAGCAAGGAGTCTTAAAATTGGAAAAATAAAGGGTACAGGAAATGTGACAGCAAAAAAAAAAAAAAGAATGAACTGCTCTATAATCACACAAGCTCAGAAAATGAGTAAAATTGTAAGACTGACCTATATGTGACATCATCTAACTAAAGTTATATACCTGATCAGCTAGAGCTCAGACTTTAATTCTAGGAATACAAACAATCTTCATATGCAGGCTTAGCAAACAGGGCAAATATTTTAAGAAAAAAATCAAGATTTTATCCAGCACACTTTAGTGGTCAATGTTTAGAGAACTTTCAAAAATAATGCTAAAAGATCACTGAGGTTACAATTTTTTATATTTTTTGATAAGCTTTTTCAAATGACTTGATAATTTTGTATGCATATTTCAAATATGTTTTCCAACTATTAAAATATAAAAAAAAATAATATATATAAAAATATTTTTATATATATATATATATATATATATATATATATATATATATATATATATATATATACCTTAATTTTATTTATACTATAACATAATTTAAAAGTGTATATAAAAATAGTGAATCTTTTGAAAAATGTATACAAAAATATTAAATCAAGGTCACTATTTGTGGTTTGACCCCTATATCTCTCTGTTCTGTTACATTCAATATACTATAATTCCAAATTAATAAAGATTTTAGATGTTTATTGAATTATTTGGAGTATGCTAATTTTACCATTTTAAATCTATGACATTTTAAAACTGAATTTTATAAAGAGTGTACTTTTATAAAATACTCAGAAGTGGCCATCCTGCTTTAAGGGCAAGTCTGGCATCTGTGTTTCTTCCAAGGTTTCAATTTAATTACATTGGCACACTGGGATGTATCATTACATCATAACTAATGAGCTTTAATGCCTTTAGGACATGATGACAAGGCTAGCAGATTTGGTGTGAGCAGGTTTAAGTCAATGGTATCAGAGGATGGTGGGACTCACCTCTGTCTTTTGGGGTCATTTCTAGTGGCCCCAGACTTTCAGATGAGCTGATTGATGCTGCTTGCAAGGCATTTAAATAACATAGTTAGAAAGTTACATAGCTGAAATAGAAACATAGAAACATAGAATGTGACGGCAGATAAGAACCATTCAGCCCATCTAGTCTGCCCAATTTTCTAAATACTTTCATTAGTCCTTGGCCTTATCTTATAGTTAGGATAGCCTTATGCCTATCCCACACATGCTTAAACTCCTTTACTGTGTTAACCTCTACCACTTCAGCTGGAAGGCTATTCCATGCATCCACTACCCTCTCAGTAAAGTAATACTTCCTGATATTATTTTTAAACATTTGCCCCTCTAATTTAAGACTATGTCCTCTTGTTGTGGTAGCTTTTCTTCTTTTAAATATGGTCTCCTCCTTTATTGTGTTGATTCCCTTTATGTATTTAAATGTTTCTATCATATCTCCCCTGTCTCGTCTTTCCTTCAAGCTATACATGTTAAGATCATTTAACCTTTCCTGGTAAGTTTTATCCTGCAATCCATGAACCAGTTGAGTAGCCCTTCTCTGAACTCTCTCTAAAGTATCAATATCCTTCTGAAGATACGGTCTCCAGTACTGCGTACAATACTCCAAGTGAGGTCTCACCAGTGTTCTGTACAATGGCATGAGCACTTCCCTCTTTCTACTGCTAATACCTCTCCCTATACAACAAAACATTCTGCTAGCATTTCCTGCTGCTCCATTACATTGTCTGCCTACCTTTAAGTCATCAGAAATAATCACCCCTAAATCCCTTTCCTCAGATGTTGAGGTTAGGACTCTATCACATATTCTGTACTCTGCCCTTGGGTTTTTACGTCCAAGATGCATTATCTTGCACTTATCCACATTAAATGTCAGTTGCCACAACTCTGACCAGTTTTCTAGTTTACCTAAATAATTTGCCATTTGGCTTATCCCTCCTGGAACATCAACCCTGTTACATATTTTAGTATCATCAGCAAAAAGACATACATTATCATCAAGTCCTTCTGCAATATCACTAATAAAAATATTAAAGAGAATGGGTCCAAGTACAGATCCCTGAGGTACCCCACTTGTGAAAAGCCCAAGCTTCGAATATACTACAACCCTCTGTTGCCTGTCACTCAGCCACTGCCTTACCCATTCAACAATATTGGAATCCAAACTCAAAGATTGCAGTTTATTGATAAGCCCTCTATGTGCAACAGTGTCAAAAGCCTTACTGAAATCTAGGTAAGCAATGTCTACTGGACCACCCTGATCTATTATTTTAGTTACCCAATCAAAAAAATCAATAAGATTAGTTTGGCATGATCTCCCTGAAGTAAACCCATGTTGTCTCTGATCTTGAAATCCATGTGTTTTTAGATGTTCAACAATCCTATCCTTTAACATGGTTTCCATTACTTTCCCCACTACTGAAGTAAGGCTTACTGGCCTATAGTTGCCCAACCCTCCCTACTACCTTTCTTGTGGATGGGCACAACATTCGCTAACTTCCATTCTTCTGGGACTACTCCTGTTAACAATGATTGGTTAAATAAATCTTTTAATGGTTTTGCTAGTACACCACTAAGCTCTTTTAATAACGTTGGGTGTATTCCATCTGGTCCCATTAACTTATTTGTCTTTACTTTTGACAGTTGAAATGAAACCTCTTCCTCTGTAAACTCACATGAAATAAATGGCTCATGTGTCCTTTTTCCTAACTGAGGTCCATTTCCTTAATTTTCATCTGTAAATACTGAACAAAAATATTTATTGAGCCAGTCAGCTAGAACTTTATCCTCTTCTACATACCTTCCTTCTTTTGTTTTTAATCTAACTAATCCTTGTTTTACTTTCCATTTATGTATTTAAAAAAAAGTTTTGTCCTTTTTTTTTACTGACTATGTGCTATTTTCTCTTCTGTGTGTGATTTGGAAGCTCTTATAACTTGCTTAGCCTAATGGTATAGATCATTCTGTCTTCCTCACTCTGTTTTTTTATAATTACTAAATGCTAATTTTTAGTTTTTTTAATATTTTGGCCACATCTGCGGAGTACCATAGTGTTTCTTGAATTTTTTGCTTTTACTGACAAACCTAATGCAATTTTCTGTTGCCTTCAGCAGTGCAACTTTTAAATAATCCCATTTCTCTTGGACTCCATTTAAATTGCCCCAATTTGATAATGACTCCTTTACACATATTCTAATTTTAGAAAAGTCTGTTTTTTTAAAGTCTAAAACTTTTGTTTTTGTGTGGTGTGGCTCAGTCACTGTTCTTATATTAAACCACACTGACTGATGATCACTGGATCCTAAACTTTCACCTACAGTAATATCTGATACCAAATCTCCTTTTGTTAACACTAAATCTAGTATGGCCTCCTTACTAGTAGGCTCCTTAACGACTTGTTTTAGAGACAATCCCAGTAGGGAGTTTAGAATATGTGTGCTCCTGGCACAAGTAGCTAATTTTGTTTTCCAATTCACATCAGGAAGATTAGAGTCACCCATGATGATAACTTCCCCCTTCATTGTCATTTTAGCTATTTCCTCAACTAGTTGATTATCTAACTCTTCTATTTGTCCTGGGGGGCTTATAAATCACACCTACACAAGTTACTGTGTGATAACCAAATTCTAACGTAACCCAAACGGACTCTATGTTTGCCTCACTAACTTTAATTAGGATACATTTTATGCAATCCTTCACATACAGGATCACCCCTCCCCCTTTCTTGCCTTCCCTGTCTTTTCTATATAAAGAGTACCCTGGTATTGCTATGTCCCAATCATTTTTCTCATTATACCATGTCTCAGGAACAGCGACTAAATCTACATTATCAGTTGCCATTATTGCCACAAGTTCATGGATCTTATTCCCTAAGCTGCGAGCATTTGTAGACATGACTCTAAGCTTATCTTTTTTAACACACTTGCTAAAGGCACCTTCTGTCCTTGTTTTGTGGGGCAATTGGATTGATGTTTTATCACCCTTTTGCCCCCCCTTCCTAGTTTAAATACATCCTAGCAAAACCTCTGAACTGCTCACTGAGAACATTCTTTCCCTTTTGAGAAAGATGCATACCATCTTTTTTGTACAGTTTATTTCCATTCCAAACAGAGCTACCATGAGAAATAAAGCCAAATCCTTGCTCCCGACACCATTCACCAAGCCACAAGTTAAAGTCCCTAATACGCATCCGCCTGTCATTCTGAGTGTTATGCACAGGCAGAACTTCAGAGAATGACTGTGTGGAAGCAACCTGCCATATATCATTGGCAAAAACACTGAAAACTTCCTTAACTCGGAAACCTCATTGCAAGCCAAGTCATTTGTCCCTAGATGGACAAGTACATCCAATTCCCCTTCCTGCTTTGCTCGCTTAACAATATTACAAATACGTCTCCTGTCTCTGTGAGCAGTACCTCCGGGAAGACATCTCACAAGACCACCATTGTCCATCTCCACACCTCTTATGATGGCATCCCCCAGCAACAACTGCTTTCTACTAGGCCTCACCACAGTCTCCAATCCTGTCTCCACAACACCACTACCCTCAGTGCCTGAGCCTGTCTCCTCAACACCACAACCCTCAGTGCCTGAGCCTGTCTCCACAGCACCACTACCCTCAGTGCCTGTCTCTATAACACCACTATCCTCAGTACCTGAGCATGTCTCCATAACACCATTACACTCTGAAAGTGCAGAAAATGAATTATGTAGAGTAACAGACTGTGCAATAGGCCTTCTATCCACAACTCTAAGTCTACCAGATCCTACAGTAATCCATCTGCCATTCCTAGGACGTCTCTGCGGCAGTGGCTTTGCAGCAGATCCAGCCTGAGTTTGTTTACCAGATAATTTACAAATCTCAGACTACATAAATACAATCTCCTGCCACAATATAGAGAACTGTCTACAGATTAGACAACATCCAAATCTCCAAAAAGTGGAATGTGAAACAAATGCATAACAACTATTACACTGAACTAAGTCTGCCATTTCAATGAGGTGAATAATTTAAATCAAACAAATCTTAAATTTTTAGTCCTCCTGAATACCACAGATTACCTCCAGTTTCTCTCCAGAATATCTCCAACCTCACACTTAGAAGCAGCACTTAGATAAAGCAACCAAGCTATATTAGCCAAGCTAATGACAACAACCCTTATATAACTCCTAAATTCACCACCCACTAGGAATGTTTAACACCTGGGTAGGCCTATGCTTATTTGCAAACAATAGCTAATTAACTAGTAATCAATAGTAAGTATTTAGCTAATCAAATCAAATGCCTTACCAAATTACCAACAGGGAATCAAACCTTGTACAACCAGTAACCTTTTCCTGCAGATGAATCTTACCTGTAACAGTAGAAAAGAAAACTCTTAGCAAACTCTTAGACAGTTGAAGCTTCTGTAAAACTCTCCAGAATATCTCCAACCTCACACTTAGAAGCAGCACTTAGATGAAGCAACCAAGCTAAATGAGACATGCGTGCATCATGTTGATCAATGCCTATTTTAAGATCATATATAAATATGTTAAATAGAAGCCATCCCAGAACAGAACTTTGAGGAACACCACTTACCACTTTTGTCCAGATGGTACATTTACCATTAATGACAACTCTCTGTACTCTATCTTAAGCAAATGTTCTTTCCAAAAGCAAGAATTTTCATCTAGATCAATTTCTATTAGTTCGAACACTAACATATTGTGAGGAATCGTATCAAATGCCTTGGCAAAATTCAAGTAGATCACATCCACTACAACACCCTGATCTGTATTTGTACATCTTCATAGAATGAAATTAGGTTGGTATGACATTATTATGTTATGTTATTATTTATATAGGGCCAACATATTCCGCAGCACTTTACTGTGGGTGGACGAACAAACATGTAGTTGTAACCAGACAAGTTGGACACACAGGAACAGAGGGGTTGTGGGCCCTGCTCAATGAGCTTACATGTTAGAGGGAGTGGGGTACAATGACACAAAAGGTAAGGATAGTATTAGACTAATGATAGTTGCAAGAGCGGAATTGAGTGAGCATCTAAGGAAGTGAGTTCCACAGGAACAATGCAGCCCTCGATAAGTCTTGAAGGCAAACATGAGAGGTGGGAGTACGGACAGAAGACAGTACGGAAGTCCTTAGCAGAGCGTAAGGTCCTAGACGGGACATTCTTGTGTATTAGGTAGGATAGATAGGTGGGAGCAGCATTATGTAGAGATTTGAAATCGAGAACCAGAATTTTAAATTGAATCCTATGTCTTACAGGAAGCAAATGTAGGGACTGACATGGGATGTGTGGGCGGACATGAAGATGAGCCTCACCACCGCCATCCAGTTACAAATAGAGAGGCAAAAACAGGGGGGAAGAGTCTGCGCTAGATAACAGAAATATAAGCAGCAACCCTAAAAAAGGGAATCCCTCAAGACCCTTTGTAAAACAAATTAAAAATGGTAAAAGTGGGTAAGAGCTGCGCTAAAAGCTAAAATACAGTAGTCTATGACAGTAAAGGCCAGACCAAAATGTCTCAATGAATAGACAAGACCAAAATAGGCCTATATAACTAATAAAACGTCTCTACTAAAATCAACTGAAAAAATGGATAAAAGAGTCCTTCCAAGTGGTAAAATGTTCAGTAGGATTAAAATAAATAAATGAAACGTCTCACTGATATAGCTGGATAGGATATGTATACAGTCCTCAGGAGTTGATCCGTCCGGGTTGTAAAATAATTTGTATATTTAAAGACAAGAATGGAAACACGACAAACTGCCAATAGTGAAGTATTGTAAATCCAAGGATAAAATCAATAAAATGAAGATAATACACTCACATTTGGAGGAGCTTAGGTCAGCTCTAGGATGGAGGGCGTTTAGAGGTATAATCCCCGCTTGGTTATGTCGTACTCTACAATATATAAGAAACAGCAATAGTGCTCTTAGTTTGAAAAAATAATTAAAGTAAATTAAAAGAAAATATACTCACAAGTGTAAAGCAGAGGATACTGCTCTATTAATACAGCACTGGTGGAATGATCCCACCTAGGATTTCTTGAATCAGGATACAATAAAAATGCAAGGAAAAGTAAATAAAAAAGTGCATATAAAATACAATAAAATGAGGATTGGTCCTATAACAAAGGTAACCAAAAAAAAACTTTATTGTTAAAATACACAATTTAAAACCATTAACGCATTTCACCTTTAAGGCTTTATCAAAATGCTAGTATAGCATTGTACCTGGCATGAAACAGTATTTATAAGGGTGTGTAGTAATTAAAATTGGCGCCAAGAAACGGATCAACCAATTAAAAACACATATTTAAAAAACATATTTAAAACATAATTAAAACAAAGTAATGTATATACAGTGCAATAAAGTAGACTAGTATGGACTATGTAATATAGTTATACGTGGAAAACGAGGCTTGTATATAAAAATATTTATAAAATTGTAAAATCACATGACTGGAGCTAGGCTCCATGGGAAGTGTAGTTACATTAGGGAGGGCGGCGCGTGGCAAGCAGCTCGCTCTACCCAATGATACCACGTCACTCCCCACGTAGCAACACGTGACTGTCATGATATGTAGCTAAGCTCCATGGGAAGTGTAGTCATACTGGTCATCGTGTGCGTGGAAGAGGGGAGGGACTATGTAGGGATGGCATGGAAGGCCAAAATATCTAACGGCGGTACGGAAATTTGTGCCGTCGGTAAAAAATGAAAGAATGAATAAATATAAAACTAAGGGCTCTGGTTACTGCCCCATTGGGATATATAAAAGTGCCTTTTTAGAAATAAAATTTGAAAAGGTATATAATAATATACATAGTTATAACAGCTAACTACTATAAACAGAGGGGAAAATAGTATCACTAAATAAAAACATAAAACGCTTATACAAAAAACATATTGATGGGAATATAAAGCATTGGGTGCTGTTTTAAATAGATATCATAAAATACACATATAACAATTGAAATATTAAAACAAACTGAGAATTACATAATGAAAATTGTGACAGTATTGATGGTATGCATAATCATAAAAAGTTATACAAATCGAAGTCTGCATTTAAACCATGAGGTATAAGGGCTTGTAGACCCATTCCATTTCAGTTTTTCCTAGGATATTTTTTACATCGCCCCCTCTCCAGGGTAAGGTGCATTTTTTTTATCCCCATACGTTTTAACATTTGAGGGTCTTTGTTCTGGTTAATAAAATGTTTGGATACAGAGTGATTTAGGGATCCATTTTTGATGTTTCTGCGGTGTTCACTTAATCTAATTTTTGAGCACCTTGTGGTCATTCCAACAAGCAACATGGGCATTCAAGCAGATAAATTAAATTTTTAGTATTGCAACTTATGAATTCCTTAATATTGTAAGTTATTCTGGTCCTATTTGAGGTAAATTGCGTCAACTTGGATGGTGATGTGGAATCAGTGGTCTTACATTCAATACATGTTTCGCATTTATAGAACCCTTTAGCTTGGGGAAAGAAAGATGCTGAATTTTTATGTGGAATTGTTTTCGTGGTTAAAATTGATTTAGAATTGGGAGCTCCTCTAAAAACTATGTTTGGCTTTTCAGGAATAATTTTACTAAGTTTGTCGTCATGTTTTAAAATGTGGCAATGTTTTTTAATGATCTTTTTAATTTCACTGTTTTTATTATTATAGTTAAAAGTAATAGGGAGAGATATAGATTAATTGTTCGTTTTTGTTTTGTACATTAGAAGTTCATGCTTATTTTTGTGTTTAATCTCATTAATACTTTCTGATAGGTCTGTCTCTGAATATTTTTTTTTTCGATAAATTAATTTTTTTAAATATCTGCTTGTTCATTAAAATTTTCTAATTCGGTACAATTCCTACGTAGACGTAAAAATTGGCTTTTTGGAGCACTATCAAGCCAAGGTTTATAATGACAACTTTTTCTATCAATAGCTGTATTAACACAGACTTAAAAAAAAAACAAAAAAAAACTTTTTGTGTGTATTTGCCCATTTTTTACAAATATATTTAAATCTAAAAAATTAATTTGTTCTCTACTGAATTAATGGGTTAAAATTATACCTCTATAATTGTTGTTAAGAACATTAATAAAATAAATAAGACTGTCTTCAAGCCCATCTCAAATAAAAAATAGGTCATCAATATATCTAAAATATGAGACCAGGTTTGCCCTTAGGTTGTCTCCTTCATAAATAGCTGTGGATTCCCAATCTGACATTAATAAATTGGCATAACTAGGGGTAAACCTGGTACCCATAGCTGTCCCTCTTTTTTGGAGATAAAAAGAATCTAGGAACCAGAAATAATTGTTTTTTAAAATAATATTTATACCTTCTAGTATAAAATCTATCTGTATTTCAGAGATCCTAGTTTCTTTAGTTAAAATATTTTTAATAGCTTTACATCCAATATTGTGGGGTATAATTGTATAGAGGGATTGAACGTCACAGGTGACTAAAATAAAATTAGGGTTCCAATTAAAATGATTTAAAAAGTTTAAAAGAGACCTTGAGTCTTGTAAATATGACTTAATTTGTTTGACAGCAGGTTGGGGAGAGTATCTATATATTGAGAAAGATTACAGAGGAGAGAACCTATACCCGACACTATTGGTCTGCCTGGGGGATTTTTTTTGTTTTTTATGTATTTTAGGAAGAAAGTAAATAACCGGGATAATTGGAAATTTTTTGTTCAGAAAGTTAAACTCATGCTTATTTAGAATACCTAAGACCAAACCTTTGTTTTAAAAAAACAGATAAAATGTTTTGTATGGTGTTGGTAGGGTCGGATAAAAGTCTTTCATAAATGTCAGTGTCATTCAATTGTCTGTGCGCTTCTTCTATATACATGTGCTGGATAAAATGACCAAGCCGCCTCCTTTGTCTGCTGGCTTTATCACAATATCAATGTCATCTTGTAATTCTTTAAGTGCTTTCCTTTCTGCATTTGTCAGATTGTGTGAATCAAATGTATTTGTCTGTAATTTATCAAGATCTTTGGTGACCAGTTTTTCAAATACTGTAAGTTGAGCTAATTTCATAAAAGCAGGAAAAAAATTGGATTTCTCTTTAAAATGTGTGTTGATAATATGATTATCACGGGGAGGGGAGGGAGATTAAATGGGTCTTTCTTCAGTTTTTTCACTAAAAGAGTGGCTGTTCGAGCAAATTTGTTGACATCAATAAAAGCTTCGAAAGGTTTAAAAGGATTAGTTGGGGCAAATAGAGAGGCAGTCACACTAGTTAAGAAGGACTGGAAGAGATCAGGAGAGGACAGATTTGCATGTCATGACATGAGCTTTGTTTCATAAAACCATGCTGATTATTGCTAATAACAATGGTCTTCCCAATTAATTCCTGAATATTATCCCGTAATACCTCTTCAAATACTTTCCCAGCCACATATGTTAAAGGGACACTCCAGGCACCCAGACCACTTCTGCCTATGCATGCGCATTAGGTCTCCCCTGTCGGCTGATGTAGGCGGGGGAGAAGAGTAGGCAGAGCCTGACCCAGCGCTGAGTGACATCGGTGCTGGACTCCGGTAAGTCACTGAAGCACTGAAACAACTTGGGGTGGGAGGGAGATGGGCACTGTACGGTCCTGCAGTGCCAGGAAAACAAATATGTTAAGCTTACAGGTCTATAATTTCCTGGAAAATAATTTAAACCCTTTGTGAGTACAGGAACCAAATTCACTTTTTTTTAAATGTATGTATTTAAAAAAAAAAACAAACATGTTGGGGTTGGTTTTGCTCTTGCTCTTTGGCCATCACTTTGTAATTTTCTACTTTAGCCATTCTAATTGCCTTTTTTCATTTTTCCTTCTATCCTACATAGGATATTTCTGATTTGTCTGATATAATTGCTTTAAATGTCCTTTTCTTATTTTTAATCTCTTCCTTTACTTTCCCACTAAGCCACATTTTTTTATATTACCCAATGGAACATACAGAGAAAAGTACCTTTCTAATATGTGTTTGAAGATATTCCATTTATTAGGGGAGTGGCTTGGACTCCAACCATGATGGCGCTTGAGATCGAAGCTCCAGACTACACTGCTTTCCATAGCGTAACCAAGCCCTCATTTGCAAGCCTAATGAGGCTTCCCACCAAATGCTGAGAAACAACTTGATAGGGTCACAAAAGGGCCTGTAGGACAAACTCAGGCCGTACCCTCAAACAAGTGCCATGTGTCTAAAATTCCTCACTTGCATATACGTACTCAAGTTCAAAGGACACTACCCTAGTGGATACCAAGGTGGAATTAAAATGCATGGTCACATCTATGGTCATCAAAGATGACCTGCAGCACTTGTCCATTACCTTACATGAAGCGAATAAATCTGAAGTAGCTGCACTGAAAGGGCATGTTGCAACCCATGAAACATACATAAACTCCCTGCTGGAGTGAACAGAAAACAGACAGCCCAGACACAGCCATACAGAGACAAAGTGCCATGATTCTAGCAATGAGGTGACAACTCCACGCCTGAATGTGGATGTTAAGCTCTTCGCTAAAATTTTGGCCACTGGGCTGTGAATGATGCTGATGAGACTAATCAACCTGGATCAAGCGGGATTCATCAAACAGGATTGAATGGGGTACTCACTGATTCCTTTTCTATCCAAAATGGCATTTGACATGGGTGCCCATGATTGCCATATTTTTCAAAACATTATTTGCTTCCTTGAGATCTGCAGTGCTTTGAAATGTTTGGAGAAGCAGTTGATCTAGACTTTGGTATGAACTTCTGTGCCTACCGCAACAATGGGGAGGACTAGCACTACCAGATCTTTGCAAATACCGTCATGCAGCAGCCTGCAACCAAGATATTAATAATACGGGCTTGTATCCAAAGGGCTGCACATTTGTCATCATAGTTACATAGTTACATAGTTACATGGCTGAAAAGAGACTTGCGTCCATCAAGTTCAGCCTTCTTCACATATGCTTTTGCTGTTGATCCATGCTTTTGCTGTTGATGTAGTTGGGAGTCTGATGATTTCACTGACTAACAATAAATGCCTGGGTGGGGAACTGCCACCGAAAGCCTGGGACTTTCCAGGGGGGACCAGGATACATCTCGGTCATTTGGACGGTCCTCAGTAATACAGGATTGAGAACCTTGAGTTGTTACAACACTGACGTGACTAAAGGCCTACCGATGCACACAATTACACCACTTCTACATTACTTTACCTAACAAGACTTCAGTTCACAGAGACCTTACATGTACTATGCCTTGGAATAACCGGCCCCCATTAAGCAATATCCCTCATAAACCAAGATCTGGTGACCAGTGGAAGACAACAAACTTCACTTTTAAAAATACAGTGGGCAGGGTATGGAGCCAAGCAGGCAAGCCGACTAGACGCACACTGCCTGAGCTCCCGCAGTGAAGGCTTAAATTCAACAAATTTCTGGTGATTAACTGCTGCGATTCCCCCACAAACCTGCCCTTGGGCTGGGGGAAGCAACCACGAACATGCCAGTACCAATTCTGAAGCCCGACTCAATCGGGAACTGCGGCAGCGAAATCAGGCCTAGTGGAGGCAGGGGGGAAGGATGGCCACCTTCCCGCCGGTTTCCTACTGCATCAGGCGACGGTAAGTCACCCCCTCCCCCATGAACCGGTGGGGGATATCCCGGTCGCCGCCTGACAGACTGCCCCGAACCCTGCACCAACGAACAAACATAAAGACCTCCATAAGCGACACAGGGACTGGTGTGCTCAAGATGGCGGATCACCCTGACATAACAGTGTCCAACAAGTGACAGCGACCTCTTGCTGCAGGGGATACCGGGGGCCACGCGAATGATCCCATCGCAATAATCTTCGACTGTTTATGGGCCAAATTACAGGCACGCTTACAACCCGCAGTGCCCTGCCAAATACCACCCACGAGGACAAGAGCCAACGGCGGGCGGGAGAGCAGGAATCCTCCTCAGGGCGACTTCAAGACCCATGCAACTAGCCCCCAAACGCTAAGCCCTCCTGGGCTGAGAGCAAGAAGGGGCGACAGAGGCGCCGGCCATACATGCAGAGAGTGGCAAGACGACCACCCAAGTGACCGGCTCTAACCCCCCACACAACCCCGAAAGGGCCGACCCTGGACCACGTAGGTTCCCAGGCTCGTGGCCTATGAGCGACAGCTCTCCCACAACCCCGGGGCAGAAGAGGAGCCCTGCATCTGACATGCCATCGCTCTGCCCAGAGGAAACGGGACTCAGACAGAAGACCAAAACCTAGAGAGCAACTGACGACAGGTGAACACCGGGCCTGCAGCGACAAGACTCCCAACCTGGCACAAGAGTGAGGCACAACTCCCTCAATGCTGCAGCCCTAAGCGACTGCCCAAATACTCTTCCATACACCAGGCATGCGGGACTCTGCACTGTGAAGCAACAAAGCCAGCAGCCGATGACTCTCAGGTAACATGCGGATCTACCAAGCTGAGGCACCTGTGTCCCCCTGAGGACTAACTGCCATATTCTAGCCCATCGATACCCAAGCAGGCAATATTGCTCAGATTGTGTTTAAGTTAATTTTGCATTTAAATAATATTGGGTTGCCGACAGGGCCGGACTGAGAAGAAAATTCGGCCCGGGCATTTTTTAATTACAGCGGCCCACTAAAAAGGGGGCGGGAGCAGATAGGGTGTGTTTTGTCATCACCAATGACAAGCATGCCCCATCAAAAAGTCAGCATGTTGGTTCAATGCTCTTCCAGGGTAGACCATGTGCAGAGATCTGCTGAAGAGCTCTGGTATGAGAAAAATACCCTGTATTTGTTCTGCACAGTGCAAGCAAATTTAATAACATGCTTGCACTGTGTTTGCTTGAAATTTGTCTCTGGTGTCTCCATAGTTGGCATACCAGGAGACAAAAATGCTAGGAAAGCATATTGTGCAGTGTGTGTGAGGGTGCTGTGTGTGTGTGTGTAAGGGGTGTAGTGTGTGTGCGAGAGGGGTGCAGTGTGTGTGTGTGAGGGGTGTAGTGTGTGTGTGAGAGATGGGAGCTGTGTTTGTGTGAGGGTGCTATGTGGGTAAGGGTGCTGTGTGTGCTGTGTGTGAGTGGGTGCTGTGTTTGCGTGAGGGTGCTATGTGCGTGTAAGGAAGCTGTGTGTGTCGGGTGCAGTGTGTGTGTGTGTGTGTGTGTGAGGGTGCTGTGAGTGTCAGGGGTGCAGTGTGTGTGTTTGTGTGAGTGAGGGTGCTGTGAGCGTTAGGGGTGCAGTGTGTGTGTGTGCTGTGAGTGTCAGGGGTGCAGTGTGTGTGTGTGTGTGTCTGAGGGTGCTGTAAATGTTAGGAGTGCAGTGTGTGTGTGTGTGTTGTTAGTGTCAGGGATGCAGTGTGTGTGTGTGTGTGTGTGTGTGTGTGAGGGTGCTGTAAGTGTTAGGGGTGCAGTGTGTGTGTGCTGTGAGTGCCAGGGGTGCAGTGTGTGTGTGTGTGTGTGTGTGTGTGTGTGTGTGTGTGTGAGTGAGGGTGCTGTGAGTGTCAGGGGTGCAGTGTGTGTGAGTGAAGGTGCTGTTAGTGTTAGGGGTGTCTGTGAGGCTGAAGTGAATAGGGTGATTATTTCCCCCCTCCCTGCTTACCTTATGCCTGGGAGGGAGATCTTGTTGCTGGCATCCATCCCTGGTGGTCTTAGTGGTAAGTGAACTCTAGCCTGTGAGGCTAGCGTTCACTCTCGCGAGACCCGGAGCGTTGCCATGGCAACGCTCCGAATCTCGCGAGAGGAACCCGGCGGAGCTGTAAGTTGGAGCTCCACCGGGTTCCTCTCCTGGCTCCCTCCCTCTCTCCCCGCCGGCGGCTGGAATATCCTGCATGTGGGCCGGTGAGGGAGATCTTTGATCTCCCCACCGGCCCGCCATGGACTACTGCAGGGCCGGCGCTCGGATAGTGCCGGCCCTGCAAAGACCGGCAGGGGAGATCCTGTGATCTCCATGCCGGCCTCGGCCCCTGGCCACCGTGGCCCACCGGGCATTTGCTTATAAACAGATGTACCCATCATTAGCTTAACGAGAAATATATTTTTATCCTATGTATATTGTTGTGAGACCAGACAGTACAGCCACACACATAAAAGCTTACCAACTACGCTAATTGCTATACAAGAAACACACAATACTGTACTGTTAAGATATTGCCTGAAATATGCAACCACGCTAAGACAACGTTTAAGCATAATCAACGTCCTTACAATAAACTTAAAAATGTGCATGTAACCTTGAACACCCCAATGTAAAAATGATGAAAATAGCGAGGGGAATGCCTTTGGGGAACCCCATGCCTGTTGTTACATTACTTTGCACTGCAAAAAATTACAAAATTAAAAAAAAAATTAAAAAATACAGTGGGCACACACAGGGGCGTACCTAGAGCATATGGCACCCGGGGCGGGTCCTAGTTTTGGCACCCCCCCCGCACTTTAAAATGTACAAAACACCCACATTTTTTTAATGTATGTAGCATTGAGCAGTGCTTGCATGTTTCAATGTAAGCATGCTTTTGTATGGAGTAAGTGTGAGTGAATGAATGGGTGTGTTTGTATGTAGTGTTGGCATTTTAATGCAGGCATGCTTTTGTGTGTAGTGTTGGCGAGATGCAGTGGTGTGGTTATATATAATGGTGATGTTTTAATACAGAGGTGTGTTTGTATGTAGTGTTTGCACTGGAATGCAGGGATGTGTTTGTGTGTAGTGATGGCAAGATGCTGAGATGTGGGATTGCCATATTTAAGGACACCAAATAAGGGAGCTATCTGCTAAACAGCACCCTAATTTGGTATCTTTACATATGGAATCTCACATAAGGGCACCAATTTAGGGAATTCTCTACTAAATAGCTAAAAGATCAAAATTTAAAAAGCATTTTTCTTAATTTTAATCTTTAGGTTGTTTAGTAGATAACTCACTTATTTGTTATCCTTATGTGGGATTGACATATTTAAGGACACCAAATTAGGGAGCTATCTACTAAACATATACACAACCACAGATATACAAACGCATTTAGTTATTAAGAGGTCCAACCAACCTCCCTACCTTACTCTGGGAGTGACAAGCGGTTGCTGCTGGGCTGGGATCTCTGTGCTCTTCCTTCACAGCTCACCTGCACGACCAGTAGTGATGCCGATGCCAGGATGATGTCATACCCCGGCTGCTGGCTTACTGCAGGGCGTACACAAACTCCTATATGGTCCATAAAAATGTTTAATCTCACTGCCTTCCAGTATATATATCTGTCCTATCTGTCTGGGGAATGTGACAACGTGGATGTATATGTAAGTGGGTGAGTATTACTATCAGGAGAAAGGTTTATGGCAGGGTGGGACAGTGTGGTGGATACTATGACAGTGTGTGCCATTGCACACAGTGGATAGAAGGAGGCGACTGCAGGTGAGGTGGTGAGTATATGGTGGTTTATGTCACGGGTGGGAACAATGGGGTTGGGTGTTATATGGAAGAGAGGATATTATGTCAAGGCAGGGCCAGGGTGTATGGCAGGGTGTGTATTATGATACGGTGGAGGTACATAGCAGGGAGGTGATTATGGCAGTGTGGGTATTCTATGACATGTTAAAGGGGTATATGCCAGGGTGGGAATTATGACCAGGTAGTGGGTTTATAGCAGGGAGGATATTATGACAAGGCAGGGGTGTATATGGCGGGGGTGTATATGGCAGAGAGGGCAGGGGTGTTGGAATTTAAAAAAAAAACAAACTACTTGTCCAGGGACTAAAGTGTTTGCCCAATCTACTTGTCTGCCGTGACAATCTACTTGTCCTGATACAAATCTTTATTGATAGTAATTTAGGAGACAGACCTGGTGTAGGGGTGATAGGGATGTAGTATGGGTAAGACACATAGTGTGGGGGTGGGATGTAGTGTGTGTAGGGCATTGTAAGGCACATAGTGTGCTGTGGGATAGGGTTGGCAGAGTGAGGAGGGGACAGGTGGCAGAGCGTAGGAGGGAGGGGCTGACAGAGCGTGGGAGGGAGTGACAGGTAGCAGAGTGAGGGAAAGAGGGAGTGACAGGTGGCAGAGTGAGGGAAGGAGGTAGTGACAGGTGGCAGAGTGAGGGGGTGGCAGAGTGATGGGATGACAGGTGGCAGAGTAAGGGGATGACAGGTCGCAGAATGAGGGGGTGGTTAGTGACAGGGTGACTGAGGGACGGGGTGACGGACAGATTGACTGAGGGGGGTGACTGGTGACTGAGGGAGGGGGTGACTGGTGGCAGAGTGAGGGGGTGACTGGTGGCAGAGTGAGGGGGTAACAGAGTGACTGAGGGAGGGGGTGACTGGGTGACAGGGTGACTGAGGGAGGGGGTGACTGGTGACAGAGTGACTGAGGAAGGGGGTGACTGGTGACTGAGGGAGGGGTTGACTGGTGACTGAGAAAGGGGTTGACAGGGTGACTGAGGAAGGGGGTGACAGGGTGACTGAGGGAAGGGGTGACTGGTGACAGAGTGACTGAGGGGGGTGACTGAGGGAGGGGGTGACTGATGACTGGGGGGGTGACTGGTGACAGAGTGACGGGGTGACAGGGTGACTGAGGGAGGGGGTGACTGGTGACAGGGTGACTGGGGAGGGGGTGACTGGTGACAGAGTGACTGAGGGGGGTGACAGGGTGACTGAGGGAGTGACAGGGTGACTGAGTGGCTGAGGGGGATGACAGGGCGACGGAGGGAGGGGGTGACAGGGTGACTGGTGACAGAGTGACTGAGGGGGGGTGACAGGGTGACTGAGGGGGGGTGACAGGGTGACTGGTGACAGGGTGACTGGTGACAGGGTGACTGAGGGGGGTGACAGGGTGACTGAGGGGGGGGTGACAGGGTGACTGAGGGGGGTGACAGGGTGACTGGGTGACTGGGGGGGTGACTGATGACAGGGTGACTGAGGGGGGTGACAGGGTGACTGGGGGGGTGACTGGGTGACTGAGGGGGGTGACAGGGTGAGGGGGGTGACAGGGTGACTGAGGGGGGTGACAGAGTGACTGAGGGAGGGGGTGACAGGGTGACTGAGGGGGGGGTGACTGAGGGGGGGTGACAGGGTGACTGAGGGGGGTGACAGAGTGACTGAGGGAGGGGGTGACAGGGTGACTGAGGGAGGGTGACAGGGTGACTGAGGGAGGGGGTGACAGGGTGACTGAGGGAGGGGGTGACAGGGTGATTGAGGGTTGTGACAGGGTGACAAGGTGAGGGGGTGACAGGGTGAGGGGTTGACAGGGTGAGGGGGGTGACAGGATGACTGAGGGAGGGGTTGACTGGTGACTGAGGGAGGGGTTGACTGGTGACTGAGGGAGGGGGTGACAGGGTGACTGAGGGGGGTGACAGGGTGACTGGGGGTTGACTGGTGACAGGGCATCTTAGGGGAGTGACAGGGTTACTGGGGGGGTGACTGGTGACAGGGTGACTGAGGGGGGTGACAGGGTGAGGGGGGTGGCAGGGTGACTGAGGGGGGTGACATAGTGACAGAGGGGGGTGACTGGTGACAGGGTGACTGAGGGAGGGGGTGACAGGGTGACTGAGGGGGGGTGACAGGGTGACTGAGGGAGGGGTGACAGGGTGATTGAGGGGGTTACAGGGTGACTGAAGGAGGGGGTGACAGGGTGAGGGGGTGACAGGGTGAGGGGGGTGACAGGGTGACTGAGGGGGGGTGACAGGGTGACTGAGGGAGGGGGTGAGAGTGAATTTACAATATTATTATCTTGCCTTAATTCAGGGGCTGTCTCTCTCCATCCCAGCTAAGGCAGTGCAGCAGGTGCAGGCAGAGTGGCCGCAGGGGAGAAACCTTGCAGAATACACGCTCTGCGCCCCCTGCTGGCACACTCCATAACAGCATCCCTGGTGCTCAGTGATGACTCAGAACACAGGCTGGGAATCCCCTCCCTGTGCTCTGACTCACTCACTGAGCGCCTGAGCCGCGAGGGAGAGGACAATCAGCAGGAGGTACAGAGTGTGGCACCCCCTTACTGGATGGCACCCGGGGCGGATCGCCCCCCCCCCCCCCCCTCCTTAGTACGCCACTGGGCACACATAACAGGAATGTTTACAGACAGTCAATGGGAAAAAATATTAACTCTCCACCATAAATCCTCAATCAGCACATAATATCAGGAGGTGAATTACAAACTTCTCCCTCTGTGGCATAAGATTCCAACACTCCTTCACAGAATATTTCTGAAAGTGCCAGCCATGTGCTGGAGGTGTGAGGAGGGGGATGGGACAGTGAGACATACATGTTGGGATTACCCCCAACATAGTTTCATTTTGGGACATGGTCAGTGTAATTTTCGTAATGTCATATGATGCTCACTATGCATTCATCATTTCATGGTCCTGCTAGATCTTATCATTTCCTTCTAGGTATTTACGGAAAAAATCTACTAATAAAAACAGATTTCCAAAAAAAGAAAATTCAATGTATCCTCCGTGGTTTTTTCACTAAATAATTTATTCCAGTTAATATGTTGTAAAGCTGCTCTTATCTTATTGCAATTGGCTGTTTTAAAAATGTTTTAGTATATCCCATGTTATTTGGCTTTAAGTTAATTTAAAAAATATATATATTGTGATAAATGTTGGCCAAATGATTAACATTGTCTGCTATTACCAGATCCAGACAAGTATCCTTTCTATTGGTGCTTGATGCAATAGTGAAATAAAGGTGTCATTTAACACGGTCAAAATCCTGATTCCCTTTGCTGAACTACTAGTCACTCTATCCCAATTAATATCAATGTAATTAAAATCTCCAATAGTTTTTTTTTTTTTTTTTATAGTATAAATTCTTTTATTAATTTCTTACACACATACATTTAACACTAGGACTACATAAGTCCAATACTGTTTTAACATATTTAAAACATTTACATAATACAAAATACAAAATACAGAATACAAACACAATACAATGTTATCTGCCGGGTCAGGCATTGAAAGAGGATATATCTTTAACTCATGGCTCTAATTATTTCTGAGCTCAGGTTAAGTCCCAATATGATTTATAGCCAATTTTCAATTTTGTTAAACCACCTTTGCCATAGATCTCTTCTTTTGGGGGCATTCAAATATGGGATGCTCAGATCTCTCTCCATCATTGTCTGAAGACGGATTTGGTCCTTAATCATATCCCAATTGACCGTTTGGTTTGATTTCCAATTCCGTGCCAAGACAATTTTGAATGCGATAAAACAGTGAATAATAAAACATCTATTACTATAGACCATCTTTGGCCAATGCATGTGTAGCAAGACTATCTCGGGTTTCATTTCTAACTCTATTCAGGTTATATCTTTTATGAATCTTAGCATTCTCTTTATAGAGCTCTGAATCTCCAATAGTTAAGGGACACTATAGTCACCAGAACAACTACAGCTTATTGAATTTGTTCTGGTGAGCAAAAACCTTCAGGCCTTTTGCTGTAAACACTGTTTTTTTCAGATAAAATGCATTGTTTACATTACAGCCTAGTGATAACTTCACTGGCCACTCCTCAGATATCTGTTAGAGATCCTTCCTGGGTCATGGCTGCCTAAAATGCATCCAAACATTCAGTATCTCCTCCCTCTGCACGCAGACACTGAACTTTCCTCATAGAGATTCATTGATTTAATCCATCTCTATGAGGAGATGCTGATTGGCCAGGGCTGTGTTTGAATTGTGCTGGCTCTGCCACTAATCTGCCTAATTGTCAGTCTCAGCCAATCCTATGGGGAAGCATTTTGATTGGATCAGGCTACCACTTCTGCTGATGTCAGCAGGAAGTGGGCAGGTCTAACGGAAACAGGGACAAAATATGCAGCTGCAGACTTGAATACAAGTAAGTTTTACTATTTTTAGGGAGGCATGAGGGGGTCAGTGGGCTAGATGGTTGTTTTAACCCTATAGGGTCAAGAATACAGGTTAGTGCTACCTTTAACGTGCTACCCATATGTGTAACTTAACCCATTTGCTCTAACAACTGTTCTGCCTTATCAATATTGCCATTGGGTGATTTATAACATATCCCAACCAATACCTGATTTCCTTTATTTGCCCAAAGCAGATATCTACTCATAAAGTTTCCACATTTTCCTCATCACATTCCACTTGCTTACAATGTGAATTTAATTCATGGTTGACATGCAAACATATCCCTCCACCCTTCCTGTTTTTTCTATCCTTTCAAAATAACCATTTAAGATAATTACCAATCGTGTCTCTCATCCCACCATGTTTCTGTTATGCCTATTGTGGTGAAAATGACCTCGCCACTGCTTTATGGAGGGGCCTGGTTGCCAGCCTCCTACTCTTGGTCTATGGACCCTGTGATAACCCATGTTCAAAAGTACTGTTTCTGCCCCTTGGACTTTTAACTGGAACAGATTCGAACATGTGGCGGCGGCCATCTTAAATTATTAAACGGCCATCAGTGTTTTGTCGTCGAGTGTATGAAACTGTTTTAGGCATGGGACCATGTGCACGGTGGGTCAAAAGAGACTTCCAGGAATTTCCTGAACTCTGATCCCTCTGATCCCTTAATTGAGTTAGTCCATTGTCTGCGTTAATTATATCACAGGCAGAGGGAAGGGATTGTGTACACTGTATGGGAGTGACTGAATGGCTTGTTGCTTCTGTGTCCCTGTGCCCCACAAGGTCCACCTGGGTGGTAACCTTGTGGGGAAAACTGCATAACAGGCAATGTGCCACAATAAATATTCAGTTCCTATTTTACTCTTAATCTACAGTCTTGTCTCTTATTGGGGATAACTGCTACAAGGGATTGCTATAATCACTATCCTCCTTTGGATAATCACTAGCTCTTGTAAAAGCTGCTCCTGCTTCACTCTCTGGAGGAAGAGAGGTTCACCCACTGGAACCTGGAGCCTTGTCATAGGTCCAGGGTGGGTAGGAGATGGCGAGACCCCAACCAAGCTGCGGCGGTTTGTGGAGTCTGCAGTACTTACGGTGTCTGGAGAAGTGCTTGGAGCCTTCAGTAAGCACGAGGAGCATCCGTCAGCGGAGGTACCCAATCGGGGTACAGGAAGCTCCGTTACATCTATTATGTCATATTGCTTAGTGTATACTTTGCCTCTAGCCCCCCCATTTTGTTATTTAGGCTCCTTGCACTAGTAAACATGTAGATTAGTAAACACATTTAGATTTGTGTCCCTTCCCCAAACACTAGTTTAAAACTTCTCAAACCTAGCCATCCTGTCTTCCATTTAGGTGCAACCCATCGCTGCTGTAAAAATTGTTGCCAAGCGCAAAATTGGACCAGTGCTCCAAAAAGCTAAAGTTCTCCATCCTACAGCATGACTTAGCCGTGCATTAACCTCCCTAATTTCCCACTGCCTATCTACTGAAGCATGCAGCACAGGAAATATTTTTGAAAATACTAACTTGGAAATCTTTTTCTACAGGTTCCTTCCTAATTCCCTGAACTTATTCCTTAGGACCTTCCATTTTCCTCTGACTTTGTCATTGGTACCATTACAGCTGGGTCATCCCCAGCCCTTCCTAATAATTCATCCACTCTGTCAACCACATGCCAGACTGGAGAACCCAGGACACAGCAAAATGTGCAAATGAGCTTTGGAGGCACTACTAGGGGCAGTGTGTATGAATCCATGTGCTTCTGTCAGTCACATCACAGGCCAGCTACATACACTGAATAAAAAAATAAATTCAGTGCCAGCGCTATAATATTGGATATGGATTCTTCGTATCACAATGTGAGAGAAATAGTAAACAAAGCAGCTAAATCACCTATTCTTATCGTATAGTATGGAAATATCAATGAAAAGCGCTTCACCGCTTTTTTCATTGATACACTGACTAAAAACCATATTGCAGGAGGCATTTAGTTCTCTTTTGAAACTGTCAGTATCTCTATTTGGTTCTGCCCTTGACTGCCTAAGAATGTAACAGCTGATGGCCCCAGCTCCACAGGCTGGGGCCTGTGTAAGTTTGAGCATGTTTTGAATTATACCATGTGAAACCATTATAACATTTAGCAACTATTATAGCCTTTTGTCAGTAAAATGTTATATAATGTACATGTATTTTATATCCAAATATTCAACCATAATACCACAAACTATAAAAAATATTAATGTTGTTACTTATTGCTTAATTATTATATATCAATTAAAAGATTAATATTCATATTTAAGTCACGGCCACAACAATGAGCCAGGGGGGTGGTCGGTGTTAGGTAGATCCACACAAGAGGTGTGGAGTTGAACAATAGTGGCTTTGTGAGATGTCTTCCTGGAGCTACTGCTCAACAAGACAGGAGATGTATTTATAATGTTGTTAAGCAATCAAAGCAGGATGGGGAATTAGATGCAATTGATTTGGCTTGTAATGAGTTTTCTGAAGTATTTTGTGTTCTTGCCAATGATATACGGAAGGTTGCTTCCACACTGTCATTCTCTGAAGTTCTGCCTGTGCATAACACTCAGAACAATAGGCGGATGCGTATTAGGCTTTAACTTGTGGCTTGGTGAATGGTGTCGGGAGCAATGATTTGGCTTTGTTTCTCATGGTAGCTCTATTTGGAATAGAAATGAACTGTACAAAAAAGATGGTTTGCATCTTTCACAAAAAGAAACAAATGTTCTCAGCGAGCAGTTCAGAGGTTTTGCTAGGAAGTATTACACCCTTCCACGCATTCTGCTCCCAGTCTTGTTTCCAGCAATATCCAAATCAGCCTTTGTGCTGCCACAACCTATGACCAAGAAAAGAAAATTACAGAAAGTATGAACATTGTAATGGTAAATTAAGTAATTTCTTTATATTTATGAAGTTCTGAATTTCATAAATATGAAATAATACCACAAATAAAATAATAAAATGTATACTGGTCAATCACATACATATTAGTGAATATCTTGAATGAACAGACAAGAGGCAAAGTTTTGATGAAAGTATAAACAAAACTTTACTGGGAATACAATTATCAAGCACACAAAAAAACAAATATTTTAAAAACACACACTGCTATAAACAATACATTCAGGTAAGAAATCTACTTAGCTCAATTCATGGAGATTCAGCAGCTTACACAGGATAATTGAATCAGCATAACACACAGAACAATGAGGTGAGTTCCTTGCCACCTGGCTTCTTCCAACCCAGTCATGAAACTGCTCTCTAGTTTCTGGTAACCCCTTAAATAACCTCCCATCTAGTATCCACCCACAGAGGTAACATAACCAATACCTAATGGCCATCTCTAGGAGGCAGATACTACATGTGGTCATTTGTGAAAGGAAGTGACTTAAGAATTCTCAATACCTTCCTAAAGCACATGTCTCATTGACTATGCGGCAGCCATCTTTATTCACTCGACGCCACAGTGCTCACTAGGCCACCTATAGGTCACTTCCTCCCTTAAGCACATGTCTCATTAAATATGCAGCAGCCATCTTCTTGCTCTTAATGTCACATAGCTCACTACACCCCCTATAGGTATCATGAATTATTGCACATGAATGCGAACACAATAATAGAACATTTATCATTGCCCATAACCAATACAAACATTGTTTTACTTTTTACTGAAGACCTTTCCTGACCCCATATGAGATAACAAAAAGTCATTACAAAGAATGCCATTCAGCTGATCTTTCAATATAAATACTCAAACTTACTAACGCTATAGGAATATACCACCTTTCTTCATTCTTCTCTTGATCAATAGGCTTTAACCCCTTAAGGACACATGACATGTGTGACATGTCATGATTCCCTTTTATTCCAGAAGTTTGGTCCTTAAGGGGTTAATATAGCGAGAACAATTTGCTTATTAATATGGAATGTTGTAGTTATCTTAGGAAGGACCTCTGGAACCGCCCCTACTTCTCCAGGCTGGGAGAAAACCCTGTCTTAATGTTCTAGTGTTCATATTGCATGGATATCATTTTTCTACTTTCCTCCTCTGATGGAAGACTGTCTGTTTTTTTTATGGCTGGGATCTTCCATACTCTCTTCCTGGTCTATATGTTCTATTGTCCCGAAAGGAAGAGATTCTGAAAAAAATGTTTTATCAAAAGGGTCTCCTAGGCCTATGATCTTGAAGGAAGAAAGCTTTCCTTCCCTCTGCTGCTCTCTTAAAGCATTCATATAAGTTCTTTCCAAAAAGCATGACTCCATAAAAAGAGGGAGAGCAGAGACTGTTCTTTGAAGAGGCACCTGTGGCTCATGTTCTAAGTCAAAGACCTCTCGTGGCTGCAACAGAGAGGGCCATATTTCTGGCCCTCTCAATTGAGGTATATTGAGGTTAATCATATCAATTGAGGTTTCAGTAGTAAAGTCCACTGCCAATTTTATATTTTGTAGCTGTCCAGAAGAGATGAACAGCTCTTTGCATCTCTGATATCCCCTTCCATATTCTCTATCAAGATCATTAAAGCTCTGGATACTGAGGTAAGGGCTATTGCAGGATGAAAGCTAGTGCCAGCAGCAACATAGCTCTTTAAAAGGTTTAAAAGGTTTTGTCTGTTGAGTCTCATGTATAACTTGCATTGTCTACTGGCACAATAGTGAGCTTTTTAAGTCTTACTATTGCTGCATCCACATTGGGCACTGTATCTCATGCACCAGAGTCTGTAATTGTTAAGGTATATAGATGGAAAATTTTTGCTTGTTCTCATAATGAGAGTCCTAATAGCAAAGCTGCCATCAGAAATTTTAGGGCCCCTGACACAGCTCAAGATCTGGGCCCCCGGGGCCAGCCACGAGTCCGCCCACAAGGATGAAGTGTGTGTGTGTGTGTGTGTGTATAGTGGATGTAGAATGTGTGTCATGGATGCAGTGTGTATAGTGGATGTAGAATGTGTATAGGGGATGCGGTATGTGTGTCATGGATGCAGTGTGTATAGTGGATGCAGATTGTACGTTTTGTGTAATGTATGTAATGTTTGTATGCATGCATTAGATGCAGAGTGTGTGTGTAGTGAATGTAGGTGTGTGTATAGTGAATGCAGGGTGTGTGTTTTTGTAGTGGATGTAGTGTGTATAGTGAATGTAGTGTGTTTGTAGTGAATGTAGTGTGTTTGTAGTGAGTGCAAAGTGTGTTTAGTGAATGTAGTGTGTGTGTAGTGCTGTGCGTGTTTAGTAAATGTAGTGTGTAGTGACTGAAACGTGTGTATAGTGAATGTAGTGTGTGTGTGTGTGTGTGTGTAGTGCAAAGTGTGTTTAGTGAATGCAGTGTGTGTGTAGTGTAAAGTGCGTTTAGTGAATGTAGTGTGTGGTGCAGAGTGTGTTTAGTGAATGTAGTGTGTGTAGTGCAGAGTGTGTTTAGTGAATGTAGTGTTTGTAGTGAGTGCAGAGAGTGTATAGTGAATGTAGTGCAGAGTGTGTTTAGTGAATGTAGTGTGCGTGTAGTGCAAAACGTGTATAGTGAATGTAGTATGTGTGTGTAGAGCAACATGTGTATAGTGAATGTAGTGTGTGTGTGTAGAGCAAAATGTGTATAGTGAATGTAGTGTGTGTGTGTGTAGAGCAAAGTGTGTTTAGGGAATGTAGTGTGTGTGTGTGTGTGTGTAGTGCAGAGTGCGTTTAGTAAATATAGTGTTTGTAGTGAGTGCAGAGTGTGTTTAGTGAATGTAGTGTGTGTGTAGTGCAGAGTGTGTTTAGTGAATGTAGTGTGTGTGTAGTGCAGAGTGTGTTTAGTGAATGTAGTGTGTGCGTGTAGTGCAGAGTGTGCTTGTAAGGATTCAGTTTGTGTGTAAAAAAGGGGGGAGGGGAGTATTATTTTTTTTATTTATTTGTGTATATTTCAATTTTATTCCCCCCTCCCTGGTTCTTACCGTGCCAGGGAGGGGGGAGATCACCTTTCCTGTTGATCCAGTGGCATGGTGGAGGGAGCCAGCCACGGTACATTGAAGAGGGGGCCCAGCAGCACACATTGTCTTCCTTTCCAGCTCATCTCTGACTAACTCTCACGAGACAGGCCTGCGTGCTGTGTGGAGCGTTGCCATAGTAACCAGTGGCAACGCTCTGGCGGCCGCAGGGTGCAGGAAAGTTAGACAGAGAGCAGCTGGAAAGGAGGACAGAGTGTGCTGCTGGGCCCCCTCTTCATTGTACAGGTAGCAGGGGGCCCTCTGTGCACATATATATAGCGAAAATCGCTATATATATATATATTTATATATATATATATATATATATATATATATATATATGTGCACCTAATGAATGTGGGGCTCGGGGCTCCCCAGGACCGCCGGGCCCATGACAACCGTTATGGTTGTCATGCCCTGATGGCGGCCCTGCCTAATAGTGTCCTGTACCAGAAAAGCCCCTATTTTTCTCCTGAGGTGTGCAAAGAAGCAACTAGATATAGAAGATTCCTCTTTTTAAGTATCCTTCAGGTTCAAAGACCTTGATATCAAATGATTCACTTGAGCTGACTCTAGGGAATCTGGAGCAGGCAGTATATCTTCTGAAGAGGAAGCCATCTTGCATATCCATGAAAACATTCATGAGGATCCGTATGTTTCATCCTTTTCTAAGCTTTGTCTGCTTCTTTGATGCCTTTGGAAATTGCTTTCATGATGAACTGTATAACTGTATACCTGGAGCAGGATTAGAGAGGCCTGCTGTTCATGACAAACAGTCTGTGCAGAGGCATTTTCCTTCCAAGGACCTTTTATCACAGGCTTCACATTGGATCATTCTAGGCAACTTTACTTTTGAAGATCCAGATGTCTTTATCCCCTTAGAACTAACATAATAGGAAATAGCTGATATTAGTTTGTGCTTTTTTTTTTTTTAAATGGAACAATAGATAATAAAAAAAACACCATTATATGAAAAAGATGGCTTGCCTATGAATTAGTGTGACCAATTATCCGAAGGAAATATATTGGAGTCCATTACTGCCAATATATTTTTTTCCATTTCAAGGAAATTGTCTTTTAGAAAGAAAAGCATTACCAAAGAGCCAGTATGCTAATAGAAAGTAAACAAATAGAGGTAATATCTCTTTAAATTATTGTACTTACCCAAAACTTCAAAAACATGACCGATCAAGATTTACTGTTTCAAATTTGATTAAAAACTGTGACAAACTAGCCTTTGCCACTGGCTTTTGGAGAGGCCTACTTGCCAGCCTCTTGCCCTGTTACTATGGCCCTGGGGTGCATTGCCATTTAAAAAGTCTATTTGGGCCTGTTGGATTTTTAAAAACTTCTAAAAACTTTTTCTGCCCTTTTAAATCCATGGGAAAGTGTGCCTCTTCCCCTCCCCCTTTTTCCTGTCCATTGTTCTCCAGCAGGGCGTTGTCCCATGGACACTGCCAGACCAGTTGAAACTGGCTGCTTTGTCCCTCCTCAATCTCTCATCAGCCCTTGCTATTGTTTAACCGCACGGCGATCCAACTGTATTCCTGAGATCTGAGCACTTTTCGGACATATTGAGCACTCAGATCCAAGCTATCTGGGGATATGTTGGACATATAGGTTAAACATTATATTATATGAGTTATGTATTTTTATGTCGTTTTTGTAACAGTTTTTGGACTTAAAGATAATTGGCTTACCACAGCCACTTAAGCCAATTATCTCCAGGATAGAGGAGAAGATAGACCGGCTGCACAGCCTAAATCTGTAGAACTGTTTTGGGCATGAAAGCCATGCTTGCAGTCGGTCAAATATGACTTCCGACTATTTTTCGAACCACTGGGCTAATTCGGATGATTTTTGAATGTTTGTTCACTGATTATGCTGGTTCAGAAAATATAACTTTTATGGAAATTGCATGTATAGTTTTGAAGTTATGAAAATTGTGTAAAACTATATGTTTTCTACCTGTGATAATTACCTTAGCCCATTTTGTTCAGTAATTATATCACAGGCAGAGGGGAGGGTTTGTGTGCCTTAGCTGGGAGTGTCTGACTGTACTGTAATATGTTGATTGGCTGTTGTAAACCTGTGTCCTGTGTACCACAAGATCCACGTGGATGGTAACCTTGTGGGAAAACCTGTATATAAGAAGGCCCTGTGTGCTCATTCAACCAGTTCTACTTGACCCTACAACTCGCAGCCTCGACTCGTGTTTGGAGAGGAGAGCTATAATCACTACAGGGATTTCTATGCTCTGCATACTCCCTTATTTTCACTTAAGCTCTTGTAAGAGCTTGTTTCTGATCCTGCTCTCTGTTAGGAAGAGAGGTTCCCCCACTGGAACCTGGAGCCTTGTCGTAAGTCCAGGGTGGGTAGAAGTTGGCGAGACCTCAACCCAGTAGCGGTGGTTCATGGGGTCTGCGGTACTTATGGTGTCTATGGTGCTGATGATCCTTTCGTGAGCGCTAGGAGCATCCTTTCTATGGTCTAACTTTCAGCCAGCCTGGAGACAACTGTAACATTTGGTGGCAGCGGCGGGATTGCGTCCTAGTGCAAGGAGCAGCACCTTGGTATCATATGAAAGTCTATTGAGGGCAACGCTAGCCACTGCGCAGCGTCCCTACCTACAGCAATATGGAGACAGCAAGTCCTTACAGCGTCCGAAATAAAGGAGAAGCTTCAGGATAGATTGCATAATTTTGTATCTCTGCAGTATGGAGCGGTATCAGAGGAGGACATGTTGAGGTACAGAGAGACTGCCAGAGCCGAGCTGTGGGAATAAACCCTGGAGGAAGTACAGTATTGGCGAGGTGATCGTAGCCTCAGCAGAAGGCAGTGAATCCAGGCTCGAATGGCCGAGCGGATGCCCCTCCTGGGAAAACAACCCCTAGAAGTGTGGGTGAGTAGACTAGAGGTTCTAGTGTATGGCGAGCGGTGTCTCGACGACGCATAACAGGCGCTACAATGGTACGCGGCTCAGCTTGTTCCCAAGATTGCTGAGTATGGATTCCCTCAGAGTGGGATTACGATGGCCCTGACCTATTCTGGGATGATATTGATGATGACGACTTTGGAAAGGCTACCGACTCACGTTTTTGGGACCTGTATTACGACTGGGAAGACATGCTGGGTCTCCATAGCACTATTGACCTAGAGGCAGACCTATGGTATCTGGTCACCAAGGAATGGAACCTCATCGATTGGTCCTGAGAAGATCCCCAGCGGAAGACCGAGTTACAGGGAGAGGAGAGCAGCGACCTCCCTCCCCAGCGGCAGTGCACCGTGCAGAGGGAAGAGACAACTGGTCTCCATCCCCAACAGCAACCAGAGGTACCCCAGGAGAGCAGAATGACAGATCCAGGTCTGGAGCCCTTCAGCTGGAAGGATATCGTAGAAGTTTACGGGGAGGAACCCCTAAAGGCAGGTGGAGATGGGACCGAGATCTCTCTACCAGCCCTACAATTGGTCGAGATCCCCAGCGGCAGACCCAGTTACAGGGAAAGGAGAGCAGCAACCTCCCTCCCCAGTGGCAGGGTGAGTGTCAGGGAGAAGAGAGCAGCAAACTCCCTCCCCAGCGGCTGTGCATCTCACAGGGAGAGGAGAAAACCGGTCTCTCTCCCCAGCAGCAGTATGTTCCACAAGGAGCAGAGAGCATCAACCTCCCTCCTCAGTGGCAGTGTACCTTCCAGGAAGAGGAGACAACCTTGTGTTCAGTAATTATATCACAGGCAGAGGGGAGGGTTTGTGTGCCTTAGCTGGGAGTGTCTGACTGTACTGTAATATGTTGATTGGCTGTTGTTATCCTGTGTTCTGTTTACCACAAGGTCCACGTGGGTGATAACCTTGTGGGAAAACCTGTATATAAGAAAGTCCTGTGTGTTCATTTAACCAGTTCTACTTAACCCTTCAACTCGCAGCCTCAACTCGTGTTTAGAGGGGACAGCTATAGTTACTACAGGGATTGCTATGCTGTGCATACTCCCTTAGCTTCACTTAAGCTCTTGTAAGAGCTTGTTCCTGATTCTGCTTCACTCTCTGGGAGGAAGAGAGGTTCTCCCACTGGAACCTGGAGCCTTGTCGTAGGTCCAGGGTGGGTAGTAGACAATGAGATCCCAACCCAGCAGCGACTGTGGTCCATCAGCAATGCTGATGGTCCTTTGGTGAGCGCTAGGTGCATCCTTTCTACGGTCCAACTTTCAGCTAGCCTGGAGGCAACCATAACAAAAATGAATTACACTGATAAGAAATTAAGACTGGAAAAAAAAAACATGGTTTTGAGCTTTAATAAAGGTCCTGCCTGCCCATGAACTGTGTAACATATTCATCCTCACCTTACAGTATTTTCAGTAATTGCCTCCCTGACAATAACGGAAGTGCCTCAGCAGCCATGCGTCAGTGTTCCTGACTCCTGCAACATGCTGCAGATCCATGCCAATGTATAGCCCCACGTCCGCCCATGGTGGTGACGACATCAGCATGCATGTGACGTCACGCATGCATGTTCTGGGGTCAAAAGCCGATTTTGACCTATCAGATCTGTAAGAGACTTATTTAAAAGCATTTTTACTTCTCCTCATTGCCCTGTCGTGGTTTCCCTTAGTAGGTTATACGAGAGAGTGTTCAAGCATTTATTTCTGGTTATTGACTTTGGCTTTGTTCTGACTTCCCTGAATTATGGTATCCTTGACTTTTGGCTTTCCCTCATCGTTGTGTCTCCTTCTGTGTCCCTGAACTCGGCAAGTATCCTGACTATTCGTTGGTATGTTAAGTCCGGCCATTCATACCTTTAGTCCTAGGTGTGATACAATTCTGCGTGCTGGATTGTAATGGCACCTCCAGTTATATGAGGGGTTAATGCCATTTAGGATGTTCCCTTCTGGAATGCGAAGGCAGCTAACGAACACTCCAACCAGCCGAAAAAGAATCATATGAAAACTCTCCACTCCAGCCGAACAGTAAATCCATACGAATAAATCCCCCCAAGTACGAGACAAAGCTCCATATTGAGGGTTAGCAGAGATCTGGTTTAATGGGGCTACCTGCCCAGTATTTATGCAGGTCTTCCACCCCACTACCCTAGGGGACCTGGTGGAAAACTGGGACAATAATAATACTGTAGCCAATCACAGTGTTACAGGCATAAACACTCTTATTTAGCTGTGAAGAACCCCCTCTCTATCCTGGAGATAATTGGGAAGTAATTCAATTATCTCCCTGGATAGAGGCAGAACTCCATTTTACACGTGGCAGAAAAAACATAAAATATATAACATGAAAACTACTGAATGCACTAGGTACAATTAACGTATCCCCAGATAGCTTAGATCTGAGCACACATTATTACTGAATGGCGCTCAGATCACATACATACAGTTCAATTGCATGGAGCCAAAGTCTTTCACATAGTCTTTCGTTATACTAATGGGCTCCATGGCATAGCTGTCTGGGGTAAGTCCATTCGTGCAGAAAAGTACCGAATGGGCCGGCGTTCGTATGCTGGATGAACAGAAGAAGGGAGGTTGGCGGCTTCAGCGGTGTTCATGAGAAATAGTGTCCATTTTTAGTTCCATGAAACCGTTGACGAACACCGCTGGGCATTCGTATGTCCAAGATGGCCGCCGCCTCGTGGTCGGCATACGAATGGCGACCACCCAGTCAACATTCGACAATTGGGAAGTGTCTGCAGTTAACCACAATGTTCTGATGAGACCAAGAGGTTAACCAGCAGCACACTTCACTGCTGGGTGGCCGGCCGTTCGGCAGTCGTTTGGTAAAAATAATAAATAAATGTAGGGGCTGCACGGACAGGGGATATAGCCGAACAAACAGACGAATGAAGGGAAAATAGAAGTAATTCACAGACATATGGGTCTGTCAAATGGATAAACTAGTATCCTGACATACTGCTACCCCTAGGGTCACTGCAGAGTGAATAGGGTATGGCATGTAATCTTGCTACCACTAGGGTCATTGCAATAATTCCCCTGATCATTAGAGGGATATCTTCAGGGAGACAACCTTTGCACACAGCTGTATCCTGTGTGTGTGTGTGTGTGTGAACAAATCAAACAAAAGCTGAAATAGCTCAACACAATGAATGATTCAAGTGGTTTCCCCAAATTCAACTGAAAATACAATTTATAATAACTTCTCCAGTCTCAAAATAATTCAGCCCCCTGAACAGAATTCGTCACAACAGCACACATATGCAAATCTGGAACAAGCCTAAATAACATTTAGTGTAGCATTGCACAGATGACTGGAGGCTGCCATTTGTCATCTGTGTTTAATATAAAGGCTCCAAATTACTCCTTTGATATCCAACGGGTCATTTTGTTGTCGTTGTTGTGCTTTTTTTTGTTAATTTTTTAATGTATTTTGTATCTCCATTTCTCACCCTGTACAACTAGAGCTATATAAGGTTATACTTTAAAGTTAGAATTGTCAGGAAATCAAATTCAAGGTCAAAATACCCAAACTGAAAGCATAGAGGAATTTGAATTTTTTTTTCAATTTTATTTTGGTCTTACATTTTAAATTTATTTTGAACTAATTTCAAATCCCATAAAACTCTCACTTTAGTGAATAACTTTATAAAAAATGCAGTGAAATTATCTTTAGGTGCCATTTTATATTAGAGCAATTTATAAGAAGACACTGGTGCTGATTGGAGCATACAATGGACACTTTCTTTTGTAGAAAAGTGTAGACACTTTCTGGTGTTTGTTGCTAGAATAATTAATTCATTTCTTGGGATTCACAGGATTCACAGCTTTTTACAGTCAGAAGGAAAACCTAGACTGGTGGGCTGTAGCCTCCACTGAACATGGAACTATTCTGGGCAAGCGCCTTGTGTGCGGTTGGTCTAAACTATACCCCAGTGGCGTTTCGGCTACCTTCGTGGGATCTGAATGATTTTGACATATGTTGGCCGTTTAGATCAAGGCTATCCAGGGATATAGGACTTGAAGGGGTTCCTTATTGTTAAATATGTATTTTGGGGGTATTTATATTATGCATGTTCTGGACCTGAGAGGTAATTTAATTTTGTGTGTGCTTATGTTGCTGTCCCCTCTCAGGTCCAGTGGGGAATGCCCCTGGAATGTGTGACCAGAAACCCCTTGCATGAGGACCTGCATAAAAGGCCAGCTGTGGCTCCATTACAAAGCCACACACAGAGTCTTGTCTCTTGTTGTAGGGAACTGCTATACAAGCTATACCTGCTTCTCTAATTGGATGACTACTGGGAATGATGTAATACACCTCACACTAGGGAGAAAGACGTCTCTGGTGGTTAAAAGGCCTCTACTCACCAGGGTGACTGCTACATTTGGTGGTAGCAGCGGGATGGTCCTTTCTGCCCAGAGGAAGTACTACACAAATGGAAAGTCAGTATAAGAAGCTGAAACGATTGACCCTAAAGGATCTATTGGAAAGCAGTGGGCGTCCTGCTAGCAAACGACCGCGATGGGAACAAATTGCTGAACTAGTCTAATTATACTGAACAGCTGCAATGGATGAAACAAATCAACTGAACGCAGAATAAGGTGAAACATTGCAGGCCTTTCGACTAAGGTTGGCGTTCAAGGGACCGAACCCATCAAAGGAACTAATTACCTAAGGATTTAATGCAGTGGAAGCCAAAGCTAGGGAGCAAAGGGAATATCAGCTGCGGCTAGCTACGGCTCAATGACTGGAAAGCCTGGCTCCAATACCGACTGCACTCCCGGTCGAACGGAAAAGGTGGTGTTTGCAGCGTTTAAAAACAGATTCAAGAAACAGAAGGGGAGATCAATGGATATTCAGCCGATTTTTAACACCAATGTGAAATACACAGGGTCCCACTGAGGAATGGGTTACAATTCTATCTGGCAAATTGTCAGGTAAAGCTGCCGAAGCATTCAGGGCTATACCTGACGAGGACATAAACATTATCCTACAGTTAAAGAGGCCTTGCGTACATGCTATGCAGTTACTCCCAAAGCATATTGGCGACATTTCCGGGAGTAAAAGAAGAAGGGGGTACGCTTATACGTAGTGGGCATGCTGCCTACACCAAACTGCCTCGCATTGGGTAGCCGGGTGTAGAGTGGTAATGGGAAAAGATGTTCTGCAACTGTTCCTTTTAGAACACTTTCTAAACTCACTGCAACCTGAACTACAGGAATGGGTAGGTGACCAAAGAGCCCTCACCTTGCCCAAAACTGCTTGTCTGGCCGATGAGTACACTGAAACCAGGTGCATGGAACAGACCACTATGAGGCCCCATCCTCCCCCAGAGTTTAGGGCTTCGATTCCCCCAGCCCCTTCACACTACTTAGGACCTCCTAGTTTCAGACTCAACAGAAAATAAAGTGCCATTGTTGCGACAAATGGGGTCATGTACGCAGCAACTGTCCCCTGGAAACTCCAGACCAACCTGGGGGTGACCTCCACCAGTGACCCAACCTGCTCCAGCCCGTACACCGGCCGCTCACTGCTTAGAAGCAAAGGCCAGATCTGAGGAATATCTAGAGGTATTGTATGAAGCGGACCATGTGCAAGCGGCCACCCAGGATAACAGACAACAACACAGGCAAGAGGTGTTGGTTAACAGGCAATCAGCCCAGGGATTACGGGACATGGGTGCTACTTTGACTCTGTTACGACACCTGGTGCGCAACAACGATTGCACTGGACAAACGGTAGCTGTCCGGGTAGCCGAGGGAGCTGTATTTCACCTCCCCACTGCTTGCGTCCACCTTAACTGGGGAGTTGGATCAGGCGTTGTGAATGTGGGAATTATGGACAACTTGCCAGTGGAAGTACTATTGGGGAATGATTTCGGACCATTGATCTCCGTTTATGTCCCTACCGAACCACTTTTTAGCACTTGGTGGATAGACTCCTCGATGGCTTCAAGGATTTCGCCTGTGCGCACCTGGATGACATTGCGATCTATAGTGAATCCTAGGAGGAGCACATGAGGCATGTAAGGATAGTGCTGAATCAGATTCAGGTCGCCAGCCTCATCCTGAAGCCAGACAAATGCCATCTAGGCATGGTCAAAGTCCAGTATTTGGGACACCGGTTGGGGTGTGAGAAACAGCGACCAGAGCCAGCCAAGATCAACGCAGTCGCTAAATGGCCAACACCTTGCACCAAGACCCACATTCTGACCTTCCTAGGGACCGCTGGGTATTATAGATGGTTTGTACTGGACTATAGTGGCATAGTCAAACCTTTGACGGACCTTACCAAAAGGAACTTACCAGACAGGTCCTGTTGTCTCCCGCCTATGAAATTGCCTTTCAAGCATTAAAGAATGCCCTAGTTCATGCCCCTGTCTTGGCTGCCCCAGTCCTAAACAAACGTTTATCGTCCATGCAGACGTTTCTATGTTTGGACTGAGGTCAGTTTTAAGCCAAGTTGAAGAGGATGGAGGAGAGCACCCCATCGCGAAAATCGTCTGAAAACTGTTGTGAGTGAGTTATGCGGCAGTGGAGAAAGAGTTTTTGGCTTTGGTGTGGGCTTTGAAAAAACGTACCCCTTATTTATATGGGCGAGAATTTACTCTAATAACTGATCAAAACCCGTTGGTGTGACTTAACCAGGTCACAGGAGACAATGGCTGACTATAGCAATGGAGCCTGGCACTTTAACCTTATAATTTCACCATCCAGTACCGGCCCGGTAAGCAGAATGGCAACACTGACTGGTTGTCCTGGCAAACAGAACTCAGCTCGTAACCGAAGTCCGGACATCCCTAAGTTGACCCGAAAAAGGTCAAACCAAGTCTGCGGAGTGTCCCGCAAGGAGGGGGCATTGTGACAAACCCTCTGTCCCTCGATTTTAAAGTTTATTTTTATTCCCTCGCCTTTCAATTCAGCCACATATGGCTAGTATACCAACATTGCCCATTCGACAAACGAAAGAACTATTGAACAACTGACCACCCAGATACGGAGTGTGGTGCATGTTAACCTTATTGACCCTTCTTTACACCTCCAAAACGCTGACCACCCAGCGCTCGGCTGGGTGGTCAGCGTTCGGATGTACGAACACGTGGCGGCAGCCACCTTGGAATATGAATGCGGCCATCGGGGTTTGGTTGTCGAGTGTATTGAACTAGAATCGGACACTCGCCGGCGCGAACACCACTAAGACTTCCATGTCCACAGATCTTTGGTATTATCCACACGAAAGGAATGGCGTTCGGTAGAACATAGAAACATAGAAACATAGAATGTGACGGCAGATAAGAACCATTCAGCCCATCTAGTCTGCCCAATTTTCTAAATACTTTCATTAGTCTCTGGCCTTATCTTATAGTTAGGATAGCCTTATGCCTATCCCACGCATGCTTAAATTCCTTTACTGTGTTAACCTCTACCACTTCAGCTGGAAGGCTATTCTATGCATCCACTACCCTCTCAGTAAAGAAATACTTCCTGGTATTATTTTTAAACCTTTGTCCCTCTAATTTAAGGCTCATGAACCACCAGGACTATGGGAATGGATGCAAAAACAATTATTTTATTTCATGGAACTATTTATTGGATTTCATGGAACTATTCTGGGCAGGCGCCTCATGTGCGGTTGGTCTAAATTATACCCCGGTGGCGTTTCGGCTACATTCGTGGGATCTGAGTTATTTCCACATATGTTGGGAGCTCAGATCCAGGCTACTGGGGATATTGGACTTGAAGGGGTACCTTATTGTTAAATATATATTTGTATTATGCATGTCCTGGACCTGAGAGGTAATGTAATTATGTGTGTGCTTATGTTGCTGTCTCCTCTCAGGTCCAGGGGAATGCCCCTGGAATGTGTCACCAGAAACCCCTTGCATGGGGACCTGCATAAAAGGCCAGCTGTGGCTCCATTAATATCAATATTACTTTACCTAAAACACAGAGTCTTGTCTCTTGTTGTAGGGAACTGTTATACAAGCTATACCTGCATCTCTACTTGGATGACTACTGGGAATGCTGTAATACACCTCACACTTGGAAGAAGGGCGTCTCTGGTGGTTGAAACTCCCCTACTCACCAGGGTGACCACTACAAAAGGGATAATTTCCCCCTCTCTTAGTTGCTTTCTCTCATTTGATCTGTTCACCAAATGCCTGGACAATGGTCCTATCAGCCTACACAATATTGAACCTTTTTTTTTGTTCCAGAATCAGAATTTCAGTTCCAAAATATTTTTATACATTTTTGGAAAGCTGAATTCTTTTGCCATGCACAATTCTACTTCATACCTACTTAGATGACATATACCCACAAACTAGTAAGCATTTAAATTTGTGAAACATTATTTCATTATGATAGATGTGATATTATCATGACAACCAACATTTAAAGTTTTATTTAGCAATGTAGTACAAATAGTAGGCTTATTTCTCAACTTTTACTGTGAAACCCAGCTTCTTGGAATCAGGGCAATAATGGATTTTCTAAGTTCATCTTAATTTTATACAAACGATTAATGCTGACTATGGATATACTAATGTTAATGACTTATTTGCTTAGTATAGGAGAGTGTATTTTTTTTCTTTATCGTTAAGCTGTTAACATGATTTCCATATTTTATCCTTGACAACTTTGAAATTATTACTGACAAAATTATGTTGGCAGGGCATTTGTAAGATTTCAGCAATGTATTTTATGTTTTTTTTTTTTTTTTACGTTCATATGGTATATCTGAGCCTGCAGTTTTAAAAGAAGCCTTTAATATTTTCAGAGGTTGTTATTCAAAGATATGTATCTATTTTTACAGTAAATCTTTTATATAATAAAATGAAAAAACAAGCATAATGAAACATAAGACTGAAGCCAATGCCAATCCACTATATCAAACCAATAAAATAAATAAATGAAAAACAAATCTCAATCTGAAGGATATTATTTTAATACAATTTTAAAATGTTAAAGATGGGCACTTTAATTTTTTTCATATTTTTTCTGAAATTGAAATAGTATATATTTCTATCACTATGATATATTCATATTTAATACATTTATTTTAGAATATCTATATCTAACTGACTTTTCTGTAGAGCAAATTGCTTGGCTAATATTTATTTTGAATGCATCATTTTGCTCCTACATGTGTATTGAAATGTGCTTGGAACCGTAATCTCAGTCTAGATAAAAAATGTTTGAAGTTTATTCATTTATAATCGAAGACTTTATCACTGTAAAATATTATACTGCAATTTTTATTTTAAATAAGGGATTATACATCCTTTAGATATTTTTCATTTGGATAATGATCATTTATCTATTTATGTGCACAACTCTGTGATGTTAATTACAGAGACTAAGCGAATAAAAAAAGATACATTTTTATTGTGTATTTGTAGAGAAGCAATCACATTACATTCTCAATAATTTTACACAAACACAATAACTATATAAAAACATACTTTCTAAAGTTTGGTGTGTAGAATTTCATAAAAGTTTGAAACTTCAGTGAATACAATTTTAAAAAGACAGTTGTAATGTATAAACATAAAAAATATAAATCATCTAGATGATTTCTTTCTGCACAGGCATGTCTGATGACCAAAAAACCTTTTACAAATAAATGTATTGTGCCACTATATTGGTTAGTGTTAAGGACAAGCTGAACAATTTGAATAGATTGCAAGTTCTGCAGAACAGAAACATATATGAGGGTTTTCATGAATTTACTTAATTAAAAGATTGTGGAGACAAAATGTAAAGCATATGAGTTTAGTATGCTCTTTCCTCAATATGCAAAACTGACTGAAGAAGTTAAAATAAAACTAAAATAATATGCAGCAGACACAAATTCCCATGAAAGCAATCTAAGGGCTTTTATCAAGCCTCACAGTAACATACAACAATACTGTAAAACAACACAAAACAGGAAATAAAGACATCCCTCCCTATTAATTGCACATAACCACATAACACACCCACAGAGGAGGGTAACAATGTTAACATATGGATGAAGAGGCAATAGAGGGAGGGAGATTACTAAATAATAAAATACATAACATTATACAATAATTAAAATTCAACATAAAGTTTCAGGAAATCCAAGGATCATGTAACCTCGGTAACAAGGCAGCAAGGTCATTTGATGACAATCGAGTGGCAAAAGTCATGACAAAACGTAAAAAAAGGACCAAAAAGGAATAATGTATACCCACAAACAACATACACATAAAAGCCCAGCATAAGCTAGGAAAGAAGAAATTCTAAGTGATGGGCTGTGCCACATGATTTGTAGATTATGTTAACGTAGTGTACGTATAATCTTAATTTTAATAATGACAGGAGGCGAGTATTTTGCATAACTTTCTTTACTTATGCCTCCAGCAGCACAAGTCAATCAATCAAAACTTTTAACCAATCCTAGGCCAACATAGCCTGTATATAAGTCTTTGGTGGGCGTGTCTATTCCTCTTTCTTTGATGTGTGAAATCCTGTAACGTCAGGTTGTGGAGTGTCCTTTAAACTGGAACTCTGTAACTGTAAACGAACGTAGCTTGGACTGAAGCTTGAGAGGTGTTGTCGCCCGGTATCCGAATCATCTCATGCTGGAAAAAACGGAAATAGGTGAAAGGTGTGGAAATGGACTATTGTCCGCATGCAAGACCTATATATTCGATTTAGTTAATTAATATATCTAAAGTCTAAGTATTACATTGACAAGTCTATTGAGTTGTTAGCTACAGTTATATCTATATTGAAACTGTGTATGTGAGATTTCATACAGTATGAAGATATCAGTCTGTAAGGTCGTCATAATTGTCTGTTAAATGCTGAATGGCGAGTATGTGGGTGGGAATAAAACCAATGTCTACGGGGGGGAAAATACTCGCCTCCTGTCATTATTAAAATTAAGATTATACGTACACTACGTTAACATAATCTACAAATTTTATTACATGACAGGAGGCTTCCTATTTTGCATTTTTAACGCTGTGGTAACAACGAAAAAGATGCGTGAGATGTCTGTCGAAAGTAGAAAACTCTGAAGGTGTTTTCTCTAGTCCAGTCTGCCGAGCGCAAGATGTCCGTAAGAGATGCTCCCGCCGAATATGCACGCGAAGCCGCCGCCCCGCGTACCGAGTGGGCCCCGAAATTCGGTTCTACGCCTGCCAGGGATAAGAGCCATCGAACCCATCTAGCCAACATAGTGGTAGTTACGGGTTTGTACGGTTTAGTGTAAGATACCAGTAGTTGACCCGATCGGTAAAAACGGAGCGATTCGGTAACCTCTACGTACCGAAGTAGGGTGTTCACAACGCATAGCCGCGGAACCGTCGGAAAAAAAGGGTAAGATACGGATGTGGAATCCGTCTTAGTCCTGCGAGACACCGTGAAGGTAACCCCTTCTGGTGTTACAGTGAAACCGTTTACGTCAAAAGCCCTAACGTCCGCGACTCTGCGAAAAGAAACTAAACATAGAAGGAGAGTCAATTTGGCTGATAGTTGTCTCAGAGACAAGGTCTCGTTGTCCGGCCAGTTCCTCAGGAATCGGATAACTACATCTACATCCCAAAGAGTGTTATATTTCGGGGCCGGAGGTCTGGCTAGTCTGATGCCCCGAAGTAGACGGCATATTAGGGTGTTTTGACCCACTGGTGTACCGTCTATTGGGGTGTGGGCTGCCGAAATGGCGGATCTGGTAATATTAATTGAGCGGTATGCTCGTCCTTCTGAGAAAAGGTTTGACAGGAAATTTAGAATGCAGGGAATAGGTGCTGTAAAGGGATCGAGGTCCCTTTCCATGCACCAGCGATTCCACGTGTTCCATACGGATAGGTAGCTGCGTCTAGTGCCAGGTGCCCAGGAGTCCCATAATCGGTTTCTAGTCGTCTGCGATAGGCCTGAGACATTCCAGGATCCCCGGAAAGATTCCAGGCCACCAGTTCCAATCGGTCTTGTGTAATCAACGGATGAGGTTCCCCGTCCGGGTTCACTAGGAGGAATGGGAACACTGGTAGGAGTAGCGGATGGTCTTGAGACAGAGCTAGAAGGTCCGGGAACCATGCTTGGCTCTTCCACAATGGTGTGATCAAGATTAGAGAAGTCCTCGCTCTGCGTAGGTGGTGGAGGACTCTCGCCAACATTGAAAACGGTGGGAACGCGTAAGCTCCCGTTTGTGGCCATTGTTGGAGGAATGCGCCGACTGCTTCGCTTTGAGGGTCAGGAAGCCAGCTGTAATACCTCGGTAGCTGAGTGTTCGTCCGTGATGCGAAGAGGTCTATGTGTAGCGGACCTCTTACTTGTCTTATCCTGTTAAAGGTAGTGGTGTCCAGGCGCCAATCGCTGCGGTCTCTCCAATGTCGAGAGAACCAGTCCGCCGTGAGGTTGTTGACTCCCGGTAGGTATTCTGCCTTGATCGTGATGTTGCGGGGTAGGCAGAATCGATAGATGTCCCTCGTCGCTTCTGTCAAGGCCCGTGATCTGGCTCCGCCCAGGTGGTTTATGTACCGGACTGCCGGAAAATTGTCCATGCGCAAGAGAATGCAGCAGTTGGACATGTTCTTGGCCAGACTCCGGATAGCGAAGGAGCCCGCTATCAACTCCAGGCAGTTGATGTGTAGGAGTTTCTCTTCCTCCGACCATGGTCCTCCGGTGGACGCCTGTGCACAGTGGGCTCCCCAGCCCCATAGGCTGGCGTCCGACTCCAGGACGAAGTCCGGGTTCGGACCGAATATGGCTCTGCCGTTCCAGGCCTCCATGTGGAGGAGCCACCATCGGAGTTCTGTCCGAATTTCTGTTGACACTGGGATCCAGTGGTCGTATGTCTGTCCTTGCCTCAGGTGATGGGCCTTCGCCCGTTGCATGGCCCGGTAGTGTAGCGGTCCTGGGAAGATCGCTTGTATGGAAGATGACAAAAGGCCTATTACTCTGGCCAGGAGGCGAAGCGGTATTGAGTCTCTTCGAAGTACCCTGCGTATCTCTTTCCGTATTGTTGCAATCTTTGAAGTGGGTAACCGGAGGGTACATGTTCTCGAATCTATTTCGAATCCCAGGAATTGAACCACCTTGGCTGGTTGGAGTGAAGATTTTTCTCTGTTTATGATGAAACCCAAAGATTCTAGCAAGAGCACTATGGATCTCGTTTGAGATTGAAGCCTGGGTGCTGATTCGCAGAATATCAAAATATCGTCCAGGTATATTAGGCAGCGGATGCCCTTCTCTCTTAGGTAAGCCATTACCGGCTTCATTAGTTTTGTAAAGCACCATGGTGCTGAGCTGAGGCCGAATGGGAGACAGGTGAATTGGTAGGAGAGATGTTTCCATGTGAAGCGGAGGAATGGACGGCTGACGCGAGCTATTGATACCGATAGGTAGGCGTCCTTTAGGTCTAGTCGGGTGAACCAGTTGTGTTGCGACAATAGGTCTCTTAGAAGGTGGATTCCTTCCATTTTGAAATGTCTGTAGGTGACAAAAACGTTCAGTTGCCGTAGGTTGATGACCGGTCTGTAGTCTCCTGTTTTCTTTTGGACTACGAAGATGTTGCTGAAGAAACCCGTATTGTCTGGGGCGGGTTCCACCGCCCCCTTGTCGAACAGGGTTTGGATCTCCGTATCTATGATTTCGGTGTGTATTGCCGACGCTCTTATTGGTGGTGGGCGTCGGTCCTGTACCGGGGTGTCTGAGAATTCGATCTCGTAACCGGCTACTGTATTGAGGATCCAGCTGTCCGAGGATATCTTTTCCCATTCCTGTAAAAAAAAGAGACAGTCTGCCTGCAGTCATGTGCGAATATAGAAAAGGTATGTCGGGAATGCTCACCTGCATTGAAGCGTCCGCGTCCGCGGGTGCGGGTGCCTCTTGAACGGAAGGATCCTCGCTGGAAGTTGTATCTCGAGGTTGGGAAGAATGCTTGAGATGATTGGTGTCTGGGGCCTGTAGGCCAGAATCGGCTGGTGGCTCGGCCCCTTTGGCGACCAGCCCTGGCAAAAACTCCCCTGCGTGGTGTGGTGTTACGAAATACTTGTTTGATGGAGGTCTGAGCCTTATTCAGAGTGGTGAAGATGCTCACATGTTTTTTGAGCTCAGTTATGAATGAGTCACCGAATAGCTGACCGTTCGCTAGCGGTCCCATCTCTTTCTTACCCAGCTCCATCAGTTTCGGGTCCATTTTCAATAATGCAGTTCTGCGGCGTTCTGCGCACATTGCTGCATTGGTGTTGCCCAGCATACAAATGGCCCGTTGTGCCCATTCACGTATAGTGTGGGCGTCCAGTGTAGTGCCTTGGGAAAGGGCTAGGTCAGCCAGGTATAGCATTTTCGCTAGAGGACCCAGGTTGTCAAGGAGCTTGTCTTGGGATTCCCTAAGGCCTTTTTCTATTCCTTTCCGCGGGTCTCGGCCCGCACGGGACATGAACAGGGATACAGTAGAATCAAATTCTGGGGTCACTGCGATTTTATCTGGTAGAGTTGGTCTTGGGCATTCTGCCCGAAGCCTTGCCCTGACTTCTTTGTCCATTGGCTTTCTCAGCCAGAAGTGGATGAACTGAGCCAGGTGATCTGGTAACCCCCATTCTGTCGATCTTGGGTGTCGGATCGTGCGGGGGTCAAACATGGCCGTCCCTTGGGGGTCTATGAAGGTGCCCTCTTCTTGATCAAGGTATGTGTCTTGATCGCATTCCTTGTCTTCTCCTTGGACGTCTAGCCAGTCTTCGTCTTCAGAGCGTGAAGCCCCCGCCTTCCATTCGTCCATGATGTCGAGCGATGGAGGGGGACTGCGGTCGTCGTCCTCTGAGGACGGAGAGTATGAAGGGGAAGGTCCTCTCCTCACTGCCTGGCGGCTCTTTTTCACTGGAGTTTTGGCTCTTTGTCTCTGGGTGTCCAATACGGTGCCCTTCCGTTGCCGTTTTATGGCGTGGAGGTCTCCGGGGAGGACATCTTCCATCGAAATATGTGAAATGCCGTAAGGTACAGCTTTCACTACTAATGTGGTGTCATATATAGAGTCACATATATAATGGTATAGCAGGGGATGAGCCTGCTAGTATTGAGTCACTTAGCTTTTAAAGCAGGGGTAAGACTGTTTGTACTAAGACACTTAATTTATAGCAGTGGATGAGCCTGCTAGCAGTGAGTCACTTGCATACGTACAACACTTATGTATTTAGCAGGGAAGAACCTGCTGGCACTGTTTCATTTGATTTATAGCAGGGTATGAGCCTGCTGGCACTGGCACTTATATTATAGCAGAGGATGAGTCTGCTAGTATAGTGACTCTTTGTGTGTAGCAGGGGATGAGCCTGCTTGCACTAGTGACTCTAGATTGTATTGTGACTTTGATAAGTACAGTAGGGGATGAGCCTGACTGTACTGTGCCTTTAAGATGTACAGCAGGGGATGAGCCTGACAGTACTGTGCCTTTAAGATGTACAGCAGGGGATGAGCCTGTGTGAACTGTGCCTTTAAGAAGTTCAGCAGGGGATGAGCCTGCATGAACTGTGCCTTTAAATATGTGCAGCAGGGGATGAGCCTGCAAGCACTGTGCCCTTAATAGGAGTGTATGAACTGTGTCTTTAAGAAAAAATATATATATGCAGCAGGAAGAAATCGAATGTACTTGACAAAGGTTATATATACACAGTATGGGCAGAGGGAAAAAACGAGTACCAGAAACTATGAGAATGGGTCGTTTGAATAACGACCGTTGGAAACGCTAATGGCCGTCGTGGGTCTCGAGAGAGCGAGATCCAAGATGGCCGTCATTCACGCCAAAACGCTAATGCGGTCCGTGATATGATCGCGGTCCGCCGTCCGTTACAAAGGTGAGAACGGTATAGTCCCTCCAACCCCACACCCACCTCCCGAAATGTCCCTATGTGTCCTCCCTAATACGAGAACGAACGCGGTCGCGTTAAAACGCCGCGGAAAGATGACAGGGAGAAAGGGAGACAGTGCAGGGTGAGGAGAGGTAGGGCAAGAGGGAACAGTACAGAAAATAAATAAATAAAACTATATTACTGACAGTGTTAAATAATAGAAGAAACCAATGAATTTCTAACAGTATAAAAGTCAATATGGAATAACTAATTTCTGAAGTAGTACTCTGACCTGTGCCTTCTGGAAGCAGCAAAGAAAGAGGAATAGACACGCCCACCAAAGACTTATATACAGGCTATGTTGGCCTAGGATTGGTTAAAAGTTTTGATTGATTGACTTGTGCTGCTGGAGGCATAAGTTAAGAAAGTTATGCAAAATAGGAAGCCTCCTGTCATGTAATAAAATTGCAGAACAGCAATCATGTGATTGTGCAATAGTTTTGAAATAAAATAAGAACATATCCAAATGAAGAAATTGAATACTTTTAGCAGGGCTGTCTTTAGTGTGGATTAGACTCTGGGCAAGTAGTTACACACACTGACTACATACAGATACACAGATATACAGACTGATGCATACGTACATACACACACACACACACACACACACACACACACACACTGACAACATACAGATAAACAGATACACAAACTGACAACATACTGATACACACAAAGACAGCATACAGATACAGAGACACACATATACTGACAGAAATACTGACATACAGACACATATACTAACTAACAAACACACAGACATATACACTGACAAATACACACTGACACACACACAGACACATACACTGACAGATATACTGACACACACATTGACACACACACACACACACAGATGCACATACAGACACATACATGGACAGACATACTGACACAGAATGACAGATATCCTGACATACCCTGACATACATACAGGCACACACGCACACAGATGCAACATTTACACTTTTATACCCACCCTCCAGTTTCCTACATTATGCAGTGTGCTGGCTGGGGTCTTTGGGTGTTCTGGCACTCCAAACCTATCCTCACTGGCTCCTCCAACCCTCCATTGGGAGGAAGTGACCATAAGCAAGGAGTCCAGTGTTAAAGGCCCTTGTTGACAAATGTCCACCGGGTGACCATGAGTGCATGAGCCACCCAATAAACCCTCTTAGTGTGTGGGCCTGTTGCTTGCAACAATTTCTGTTAGGATCAGCGATTATAAAATAAAGTGTTGTTGGCAGAGGGCTAACAGAGTGGCTGCTTTGGACCCAAGGAGTAACTACCCTGCTTGACCCATGTTAAAAACGGTGCAATAATATTACAGGTATGCCCATGAAAGCGCACAGCGAGTACAATTGAAACAATTTTTTTTTAGATTTACCTGTTTTCCTGTTCATCTTCTCTCTTCTTGTCTACTCCTGGCCACATAATATTTTTCTCTGCTTGTTTGTGCTCCAAAGCACACTCCCCGATTCTAATCTGCAGACCGCTAACACGTAAAGGCGGGAGTTAATAAAGCGGGAGTTCATAAAGCGAGAAATGCCTGTAAACATTACCAAGTCAATGCTATTGATACAATATGCTTGTCGGCAATTCTAATAACCCTATTAGGTTATCCCATGGTCCATGAACAATCAAAAATATAAAATAGCTTACAACACTTATTGCCATCTATTTATGTCACTCAAGGTCGACTCAGTGTGAAAAGCACGTAAAATTTTATACAAAATATAGAATATTTTACAGCATGTCAGATTTATAGCTAGGCAAAATCAACAAAATGAATTTGTTCACTGTGTTGGTTAAAGTGGTTTAAGTGTTTTGAAGTTCTACATTGAATTAGACCATTGTCTAATAAGGCATTTGGATGTCAATGAACAACTTGCTTTCTCAACTTTTCTTAATTTCAGAAAAAAAAATTCAGCTATTTAGTTTTTAATGGCAACAAAAATGGCTGTGGTACCCTTGTTATTAATTGAAGCATGCATTGTGTATATTAGAATAATATTCATATTTTGTAGAAAAATATATCTGACAACATATTGTGATGCTCTGCATTTAGCATCCTGCAGTAACTCCCACAATGCCAAGGCCTCATCTCACACTCACTCATCGGAACAGTGATTGTGATGATCTGCATTTAACATCCTGCAGTAACTCCCACAATGCCAAGGCCTCATCTAACACTCATACTCACTCATAGGAACAGCGATTGAGATGCTCTGCATTTTTTTTAAATTTCAATTACCTCTTCATTCCCTTTACAATTTACCAATAGCTGATTTTCTCTGTTAACTCTTTTATCCATCACCTCCAAATTTCCCCTGCTACCTCTTGTTTCAAATCCCGACGGTATCCTTTAGATTGTAAGCTCACGGGCTATCTAGCTAAGCACTTTGTATAAAAGAGCTCCAATGTTATCAGCTTACAGGCAGGGCCCAATCTACCTTTTGTATTTGTCTGTGTATATTGTACGTTCTCCACTAATTGTACAGCACTGCGGAATCTGTTGGCACTTTATAAATACACAGTATACGGTGCTATCCAAAATGTATCTTGACTTCATGTCATTTGATGTATAGTAATTGCCATTCCTATCTACTCCATGCTTTCCACCACAGCAGCACCGCGGTACAGCATACATATGTACTAAAGCACCCAACTAATGTTACTGCAGATTTGTCATCCTTGCATATTTTGTATGAATGCCATTACAAATTTTATTATATAATACATTCTACCAGACACTCTTAGACATTCACTGCCACCTTGACTAAATCCAGTATGCCTCGTTGCTCAAAATATACTTTTTCCATCTCTTGTGCCCCACGAGTATAGTTTCCCCAAACATCAGCTGATATTCCTATATTGCTTTCTTTACCATGACCCTTAAAGTGGTGCCTTAATACTTACATATGTCACCGACCAGAACTCAGTTGATTTAGCTTTTCGCTAGGGGGACTAGTGCTGACTTATATTTGTATATATATATATGTTGTTGTTATCTTTTTTATTTCTTTTACTGGCCTAGCTGTATGATCTACTAAATAAAAGATTCCTAATTTTAGCTCTCTCATAGCTGGGATTAATATAGTATATTTTAATGTGCAATGAGTTAATATCCCTTTAAAGCGTAAAAAATTGGGGGCGTGGGCGGAACTCGAGTTGGATGGATGGATAGCTGCAAAGTTCTGTACCTCGAGGCTCTGAAAAGGAAAAGTACAATGCAAACAGGCAAAATTTTGACCTACCACACACAAAACCAACGATGTCTCAAAACTGAGCACGTAAGAACCCTTACTCCTGTGACAAAAATGCTTTCTTTGCATCACAATCACAAATGGCGAAACCCCCGCCATCGCCGACCCAAGATTGTGGCAAGGAAGACGAGGGAGATGGCCTGTCAAAGCCTAATCCTGCCTCAATCACAAAAGACATATTGCAAACACTCCTAGACGCCATGGCTGCTAAATTGCAGAACACAATGAGTGATTCTATGGCTATAATTAAGAAAGATCTCCATGAACTGGGTGTAAGAACAGCGCATGTTGAGCACAAAATGGAGGAATTCACCACAGTGCATAATGACCTGGCTGAACACATGGAACAGCTCTAGCAACAACTGGCACGCTATCAAACAATAATAATGGACCTGGAGGATAGGCCCCTGCAGAGAAACATCCACATAAGAGTGATATCTGAGGACATATCAAAACAGGGCCTGACTGCTTATCTAACAGGCATATTCCACACCTTACTCCCTGACTTACCTGTGGAAATGCTTCTGATGGACAGTGCACACCACGTGGCATGGCCAAAACACCTGTCACCTAACATTGCTAGGGATGTGTTGGTGAAAATGCATTATTTCCACATAAAGGAAGAAATATGAAAGTCACACAGAATGTGCAAAAATCTTCCAGAAAAATTCAAAGAAATGTAACTATATATGGATCTATCAGCAGAGACCCTGAGATTTTGCAGACTCTTCCAGGAGGTCACAGAGACTCTGAGAAGACACCAAATGCCCTACGGATGGGGATTCCCAACTAAACTCCTCATCATGAAGGAGGGCAAAGCGGCTCCAGCATCATTGGCTAAGAGGGCCTGCATCTACTCTGACAATGGGGTTACCACGGGGACTAAAACCCGAAGCTTCCTAAAAAGACATATTCTTTACAACCGGAATGGAAAACATTGAGTAGAAGATCCCGTCAAGAGTGGCCCACCACACCACCATAGCAGCGGACACTTGAGTATCACCCACATACTATAGGCAAACAAGCCTTGTACTACCTTTAAAGGGAAAGCTTATATCACATTGTTCATTTTTATAGGTTTAAATTTTATGTTTCATGTTACAGGCTAATGCTTTGTAAGGATGCTAGGGGGATAGGGTGTGGGGGTGGGGGGACGACCATATAGCATGATTTACTCATATTTCCCTCACGATTGCCTTCCAGGGGTTGGGACATGAGCTACACATAGGCCCTACCCTCCACTACTCTTCATGACTCACCTGGAAAACCACTAAAGGGGAGTCATAAATCACCCCCATTATATATAGATACCTCACACAGGGGGAATCACAATAAAACCAAGAAGGGTGCGCAGTGGGATGGAGGAGGACGGACCACTGGTGGCACCTTGGGGGGTTACATAGATACCAGAGGGGATTATGTATTGCTATAATATGGCAGCGCTATGGGTGTGCTGTAAGAGGTTTACCACATGTATATCATTGTGGCACTATAACAGGTCCCACGTACCATGAGATGTACGTGTGTAGTTAAAAATCTTGCCAGCAGCACCCCAACCCACTCTCCATATAACCAGGCTAATCTCATACTTTGTAAGCTGCGCACCATACCCTCAAAAGTAAGGTACTGAAAAACACAGTTTACAATAAAAAAAATTAAAAAAATTAACATGTTGGTAAATGTATTTACATAGGAGCCATACGCAAGTAGGGCTAGGAGTATCCTTTCTGCCATGCTCGCTCGCCTGCTCTTAAGTTGCTTACAGCCAAGAGCCGTGGGATGGAGCGGATCAGAATTGGCCGCTATGAACCCACTGGGCTCGACCCAACAAACTCGGTTGGGTGCCATTGTTAACATTCAATTAAAGTATGTTTAAATTTGTATTTGTTTATTGTGTTCAATTAATGTATGTTTCCTTTTAACTGCCTGTCCAACCTGTATCCTAAGACTTAGAATTCACAGAACCTCCACCAGAACACATCGTATATTCAACATTTCACCGAGCTCGCAATACATGTCAAACACTCATACCTGCCTAGTTCCACTACAACACTCACTGACAGTGATGGAATACGTAAGACAACTGACACAACACAAAAACGTCACCGTTCCCATAACTTGAAAATTTACTCCCACAACATACGGGGCTTGAATACCCCATTTAAAAGTCGGTTATTTCTAAAACACCTCAAGGAGACATTTTATGCCTACAAGAAACCCATTTTAAATCAGGGACAAACTTCACGCTATGCCTCTCCACATTCCCACACCAGTTCCACACCAACTCTCTGTCAAAAAGCAAAAGAGTAGACTCCTGAGTAGACACTTGGCTATTGACCAGATTACCCAGCTCATTGATCCATATGGCAGATTTCTGATACTGAAGTGCTCCATTAATAACTCGTTCTACACAATAGCTAATGTATACCTTCCGAACACAAACCAAAGAAACTTCATAGACAGTGTATTGACAAAACTCGACCGATACCAAATGGGTACAACTATACCTCTGTGGAGATTTTAATCATATATTCTATCTGAAACTTGACTCTACTATCTCTCGCACCTCCTCATGATGCAAAAAACTGCTAATGTAATGTAAAGCCCTCACTAAGCTGATTGTATCTAACCAGTTGTATGATGTTTAGCGCACCCTGCACCCCATGGAGAGGGAATACACCCATCACTCAGTAATCCACAACTCTTACTCCAGGATTGACGGGCACTTAATTAACTCTTCCCATATCCAACGGGTCCAGAAATGGGAAATCCTGTCCATGAACTGGTCGGATCACAGCCCTATTGCGCTGACCCTATTTCACCGACACTCGTATAAGAATAAAAGCCCATGGCGCCTAAATGAAAGCCCACTGGCAGACAAATCTTACCTAGACACTCTCAAGGAGGAATTGACCCAATACTTATCAATGACAAGCCAAACATACAGGTAGACTCACTATGGCAAGCACACACAGCTGTCGTTCGTGTCACCCTTATAAAGCGGGCCTCTTTTTTAAAGAAGCAGAGTAATGCCATCACTATACAGTACTATACTAGTTTGCAAGACCTCCATAGAAAAAAAACAATTGAACCCCTCCACAGACTTAGCAACGCAGATACAAACCCTACAAACATGACTGAACGATAACACCATTTAGAGGGTGGGCTACACGCTTAAAAGGTTAAAGGCAACATCGTGTAACCGGGGTAATAAAGCTAGCAAATTATTAGCACAACAACTGAGGGACAGACAAGTACAGAGCAGAATCCCATACATTTTTGATGATGCTGGCCGCAAGGTTATAATCCCAACTGAAATACGCAATGTATTTGCTGACTACTACGGCTCACTATATAACCTTAACCCCTTAAGGACCAAACTTCTGGAATAAAAGGGAATCATGACATGTCACACATGTCATGTGTCCTTAAGGGGTTAAAGAACAAACAGGGACTTCACCTTCTAAGAAAAAAGCCATATTGCTATACCTGCAAAACCTCCCATACCCTCCATGCCAACTGACCATATTGCTTCCTTATCCGCACCTATCACTAAGGATGAAGTCAGGGAGTGCATTAAAGACCTGCCCAAAGGGAAAGCACCAGGACCAGACGGATACACAAATCTGTACTATGTGAAATTTCGGGAAACACTTGTTCCATACTTAGCATGACTCTTCAATGCAGCATTGGAATCTGGACAGCTTCCTAACTAATTTCTGTCAGCTCATGTCATAACATTACACAAGCCAGGCATGCCCAGGCCTTCCCACTGCCAAAACTTTAGGCCCATATCTCTGCTCAATGCAGACACCAAGCTCTTCACTAAAATCCATGCAGAAAGACTGAAGCTAATAATCCCACACCTGATAATGGACGACTAGGTTGGATTTGTCTGGGGCTACTAAGGGTCTGACAACACTAGGAAAGTGTTAGACATATTGCACCAAGACATAAAAGGAGGGGGACTTATGCACTTTCTTGACGCTGAAAAGGCGTTTTGATCGTCTTAATTGGTAATTCCTGGAAGAGACCTTGAAAAGGTTTAATTTTACAGACAGATTTTTGGTGGCGGTACAAACACTATACTGCTCACCATTGGCGACAGTACTAAACACAGGATTTGTGTCAGACCCATTCCGAATCACCAATGGGACCAGGCAGGAGTGCCCTCTTTCACAGATTCTCTACGTGCCTGCCTTGGAACCATTGGTGATAGTGGTGAGACAGAACACTAATATACATGGAATCAGTATTGGAGATAAAGAATACAAATATAATCTATTCACGGAAGACATATTTCTGACCCTGATGCAACCGCTTATCTCCCTACCTAACTTACAAAGAGAACTTCAAACGTATGACACCCTGTCATACTACAAATTAAACATTTCAAAGACCCAAGCCCTGGGTGTAAAAACTCCTAAACGCCTCCTTGACCAAGTAAAGACATCTTGTGGCAGCACATTCACTGGGCTCCGCACCAAAATGGTGCATGATGGAGACCCTAAAACTGAAAAAAATAGACCTGGTTCATAGCATATGGTTACAAAAGCGGTACAGGAACATACCTCAAAATACTCTGTTGAATACTTAACTGTTGTTAAATATATGGGACAAGACTAATGCTAAACTTTGCAACTCTTAGCCCTGGGCATTCACCAGACCCGTCACTTCCATATACGAACACAACTCTTTAATTATAAAACATGGGCACGGTGCAGAAAACAATGGCTATATCAATTATATTGAGGCTCGAAAATGATGTCCCCCGCAACACTGCAAACACATTACAATATAAATAAGAACAATCTATTCTCATTCATGCAAATCAAGAGTATTATTTCCCCTGACACACCCACATTACCAACTTGAACAACGAGCGTTGGTATGACCCCTTTTGAAAAAATGTGTACGGGACAACTCTCGCAGAGAAAAGTCCATTCCATATGCTACACGCCAATCAACACAATTGGTGGCAACAAACTATGGGCATTCCAAAAAGCTTGGGAGTGGGAACGGTGACACCAGAGCAATGGCAGTCAGCCTATAAAACCCAAAGGGTCTTTCCTCATGTGCATCACACCTAGAAATAACGAGGAAGCTGTTGTACCAATGGTACCTTGTCCCACATAAACTATACCCAATGTGAGCTATGTATGCCAGAGATGCAACACAGGCACAGGCACAGGCACAAGCACTATGATACACATCTGGTGGACATGCCCTGCACTACATAACTATTGGCGGAGCATAGGTGATATGATTACGCAATGCACAAACCACCAGACACCACCAGTTCCATGCACATTCCTACTGTATATTTTCCATGAGGGTGTGCCAAAAGTTGTCGCTAAGACCATGGACCTCATACTTACCGCTGATGCACTGTTACTAGCCAGGAGATGGAAAACAGTCACCGTACCAACGATGACAGAGCTTAAACTACAAGTCTCCACAAATATATCCAATGAAATGATGGCACTCACCCAAATACAAAGACGTGTAGCAACAAAAGAACTGTGGAAAAATTATGAATCAGAAAAAAAATTAAAAATGGTTAATTTGGAACAGGCAAAGGTAGTAGATTTTTATTCCGACCGCTATCCCTGAACTTATGGAACTATTACTGGGTAGACCTCACCAAAGCAATCGGTCAATTATTTCCTCCAGTGGCAATTCAACTATGTTCATTAACTATGTTAAGGCATGGAGACTGGCTAGGCCACTCCAGGACCTTAATGTGTTTCTTCTTGAGCCACTTTGGCTGTGTTTTTTGGGTCATTGTCATGCTGGAATACCCACCCACGACCCATTTTGAGGGAAGGAGGTTCTCACCCAAGATTTGACGGTACATGGCCCTTAGCAGAAAAACACCCCCAAAGGCATAATGTTTCCACCTCCATGATTGGAGGTGGGGATGGTGTCCTTGGGGTCATAGGCAACATTCTTCCTCCTCCGAACACGGCGAGTTGAGTTGATGCCAAAGAGCTCGATTTTGGTCTCATCTGACCATAAAACTTTCACCTATTTCTCGTTTCATTCAGATGTTCACCAATTGTTTTTTTTTGGTGACTATGGCCCCAGCTGCCTTGAGATTATTAAAAAGATCCTTCCATGTAGTTCTGGGCTGATTCCTCACCATTCTCATGATAACTGAAACTCCACAAGGTGAGATCTTGCATGGAGCACCAGACCCAGGGAGACTGACAGTTATTTTGTGTTTCTTCTATTTGCGAATAATCGCACCAACTGTTGTTACCTTCTCAACAAGCTGCTTGTTGATGGTCTTGTAGTCCATTTCATCCTTGTGTAGGTCTACAATATTGTTCCTGACATCCTTGGACAGCTCTTTGGTCTTGGCCATGGTGGGGAGTTTGGAAACTGATTGAATGATTGATTCTGTGGACAGGTGTCTTTTATACAGGTAACAAGCTGAGATTTGGAGCACTCCCTTTAGGAGAATGCTCCTAATCTCAGCTTGTTACCTGTATAAAAGACACCTGGGAGACAGAAATTCTGTTGATTGGTAGGGGATCAAATACTTATTTCACTAATTGACATGCAAATCAATTTATAACTTTTTGACATGCATTTTTATGTTTTTGTTAGCTATAATGTTTCTCACTTTTAAAATACACCTACCATTAAAATTATAGACTGATTATTTCTTTGTCAGTGGGCAAACGTTAAAAATCGACAGGGGATCAAATGCTTTTTTCCCTCACTGTAAATGGGCTAATATTTATACAAAACTTAAATTTGTACAAAATTTGAAATTGTTATAGTCTATATCTAGAAATAACTGAACATCTTATTTTGCATATGAAATTATAAGCTACTCATGTTTTTTTTTTCTTTTTTCTAAATTCCCTATTTTATTATTCTGAAACTTTTCAAACTGTTTCTTTGTAATAATAGGAATTGTAATAATACGGTGCAAAGAATTCAAAAATTGAATAACAAAAGCTAATAACCTCTGTAGTTTAATCGACTTTTCCATATGGATGCACTTTATATTTGTACACTTAATTTACAAAAGAAAAATAAATCATACATAGAATAAAACGTTATATAATTTTTAAAATTGACTAAACATATTTTTTTACATTGTATTTTTATTTAGAATCAAGTACGGAATAACAATATTATACATCAGAAACTCCAAGCATATTGAAATTGCTTGTTTTAAAAGGATAATTATGCTGCATATTATTAATGATGTTTAATGTTTTCAAAGACATTTAATATAGTTCTAATAAATGATAATGACAAACTATTAATAATTTCATTATTATCCTATTTGATAAATGTATTTTTCTTACATTATGAACAGCACGCATTCTAATTTTGGTGGAGATTATTTCATATGTAATAGGTATATACAATAGCTTACATTTTAATATATTTCATAGTATTGGAAAAGCACTGTTGAGATGCTCGACTTTCAGTTTTCCTGAATAATGTTTAACATTGTTTTTATTTATTTTTGCAGCATGTTTTATGAACTGTCGTTTTCCATTTAAAGATCTATATGATTCAAACTGTAATCCATCTACTGGAGTTCATCTTAATTTAATGTATTTGTAGAGATAATTAGGATACTGGATCTGTTCATTAACATTTCAAATCTCATTTAAATGTAAATTGTAATATTCTTCTTTTTGCAAGAGTCAGTATTTAGTGTCATTCGTGAGTAATAACTAATTTGCCTCTCATTAGCTACATAATTCATGAAAGAAATAGATCAAAATGAGCAGCACGCACAATCTTAAATAGTAGCCACCTTTACTTAACTTTGCTCATAGAATAGACTTTTTTTTTTCTTGTCATGCTTTATATTTGAATATATTGGTAGCTTAAACTTTCAATTATGCTGTTAACTTTTTTTTTTTCTTAAGAAAAAAATAATATTTTGCAAATCTCATCTTCCAGGTGTTATTGAGAACATCATATAGAATGAACATTGATATACTGTATTTGCAAAATCACTAACCGTTCTGTTCTCTTCCAGTCAGTACTTCTCAACTTTATTCCTAATAAGTAACACAAGAACATGTTGGTTTTATTTAACACTTTTTTTATATATATAATTTTGTGTTGTTTAACCGCTAAGTTGAATTACCTGCAATAAATATATCCTGCTAAAGATTTTTTTCAGTAAGCATAACATGTTATGCACTCAACATGCTGAAATAAACCTATGGTCAAAAGAAAGCTAATGGTACTACTATGATAAGAAAAGAAACACACACAAAGAAAAATGGGTTTTGAGCTGCATCCAACACCTCAAAGTGAACATAATAAAATAGTAAGTGGGACACAGATGACATTTGCTGTGGAAATTATAAATAAAACACAATATCGGCTGTAAAAGTTCAGGGCAATAATGCAGATTTCCAAAGATGACATATGAAATGTACTGCACAATGGCAGGCCTCTTCATTACCCATCAGAATGAAACAGAAAGGACAGGCAAGCAACTGCAAATTTAGATCTATTGGTACAAGTTAATCAGCTAATTTACAATCAGAGAAGACAATACTGTCATACTGGCCAACAGGCAAACCTTACAAATGCATTTTGGGACAGCTAGAAAGATCGGAGATCCTTTAACCAGCTTATTGTAATTTTCTTCTTTTTCTGGTACCAAAGAAAGATGTGCAATATCACTGTTATTTATTTAGTTTTTCTAAACTTAAATGCATGTAATGTCTAAACAGAATAACATTTGTGGCTGTACCCTGTGTTGGAGGACATAATGGAATAGTATATCTCTCATTTAGTATTTGAAACTCTACTGATGATGCTGGGGAAAGTGCATCTAATAGTGCATCTAATATAGTAAATAAAATTCAATCACAAAAGGAGGGAAGAGAGGTTACAGTGCTAAACTAGTTAGCACTGATGCCTCTTGACTGGTTACTGAGGAACTCAAGGGCATCACCCCTAAAACAATTGAAAAATAAATACTAGAATAGAGTAGGGATAACCCCTCACAAAGTTGTAGGAGGTCCCACCTCCAAAGAAGAGAACCTCTAAATACTTAAGATTCCATATACGTGTTATTAGCCTTTATTAATGTACATATTGAGCAGAGTAGATAGTGGGAACCGCACTCAATCCAAACGGCCAAGGGTGCTCCAGATCAGGACCAGCAATCCCAGGACAGTATACAAAGAAGAAAAGATCACAGGCACTCCAAATTTTAAGCCGTATGCAGCTTTAATGTAACAAAATGCAACGCAACGTTTCGACCAACAAAGGTCTTTTTCAAGCTGGAAAAAGACCTTTGTTGGTCGAAACGTTGTGTTGGATTTTGTTACATTAAAGCTGCATACGGCTTAAAATTTGGAGTGCCTGTGATCTTTTCTTCTTTATTAATGTACATGGGCAAAATTATCAAAATAAAAAAAAATATTATAGTGTGCAATTCCAAGTGAAAAATCAAAAGAGAAAATTAAAATGTCTTGAAGTAAATCGCTAGTGTGGATATCCTACATCAGAGGGCCCCATGTAGCCAATGTATATGGCATTAAATAAGACAGGGAATGAATGGGTTCCCTAGTGCAAACGTATATAATTGCTGACTGGGGAGATGAGGAGACTAAGGCCCGTTGAAAGAGTAATAGCCACCTAATGTCTAGAGCTCCCTCGTGCAATCAATGTAAAGGACGTACAGTTACACATATGGGAGCATTAGATATAGAGATCAGCGTTCAAATACAGCGTTCAAATACAAGTAAGAGGGAAGTAATGCCACCTCTCAAAGTATACTTATGTACTAAATTCGTAGGGGGAGAATGCAGTATATATGAGAGTTAAGTGGATAAATCCTAAGATGGAAAATCACACTGTCCGTTAAGGAAACAGAGTTTATTGCTACCAACTTAGTTCTGTATGCTGCCGTTCATCTATCTCAAGTGATGACGGCTAGTGATCATTCAGATATCTATTCACAGGCACGTTCTACACGAAGCCTACCAACCCCCAGGACGGATAAACCTCCCAGACTACACACAGTTAAAACACAAAAGATAGCATCGTCAGACTAGCGCTAGCGTAAGGGTACGCCTCTGTCAAGAGCTGAGTATTTATTTTTTTAAAGTCAATCACATTAAATAGAGAAGGCATGCAATACAAACGGGGGATAAAAATATTGAGCTGGTGGGGCATGTCCTGCATCTTCATGTGAATGGTCACACATGTTTAGAGCTCCCCACATTCCGAACCAAAAGCCTTTATTTATCACAATACCCAACTATATGGGTGTGATAAACCCCCCTTTTCCTGTGAGTTTGCCACGAGTTTTTGGACGGGCCTGTTTGCCAGACTGTTGCCCCAAGACTATGGCCCATGTATTAGACCTGGCTTCAGGACTGTGGAAAGGCTTTAATCATGCCTTTTCCCCTCCACGGTTCAGTATATGGGGCTACCGAGTGGATTATGCTTAGGGGGTTCATTTACTGAACAAGCAATCGAACAGGCAAAACAAGCGCAAGTGGAGTGTGCAGCCTATTTACCTCCCAGGCTGGTAGTTAACCGCAGCCAAATTGATGAACAGCTGGGTGGTTGCCATTCGTATAGTCGAACACGTGGTGGCGGCCATCTTGTTTAGTAGAACGCGTCCAGCTGTGTTTTGTCGCCGACCGCATGGAACTAAAATCGGACACTCGACAGCACGAACACCACTGGGAATTCAACCTCCAGTTGGTTGCAACTAGAATTGCACGAATGGAGCTCCGTTCGGTAGAAATAATCTACCGAACCAGATACACTCAATGACTGTGCACAAACGGCTCCGTTCGACTATTTGAACATTACTTCGACTGTTGAAATAGATCGGCTGCACAGCCTAATTCTCTGGAACTATTTTGGGCATGAAGCCATGCGTGCAGTCGGTCAAAAAGAGACTTCCAGGGAATTCCTGAACCCCTGCTCTGATCTGGGTGATTTTTGGATATGTTGTTCACCCAGATCAGTGCTATCATGGGATATGTTGTGTTTTGGGGTACTTATGAGACTTTATAAAATATGTGGTCTTCTTTCCTGGAGATAATTGAGTTACATTCTGTACTTTACTCAATTATCTCCCATGCAGAGGGGAGGGATTGTGTGCTGTGTGTGGGAATGTCGTACATTTAATTAGTGTTCTGATTGGTTTTTAAGCTTTGTGTCCCTGTCCCTCACAAGGTCTATGTAGGTGTATACCTTGCTTGGGGACTTGCATAAAAGGCCAGCTGTGGCTACCATTAAACACACTTGTTTTACCCTTCATGAAGTCTAGGCTCATGTTTGGGGGATTGGAGAACTACATTCACTCTGGGGTTTGCTATAATCACTATAGTCCCTGGAGTATAATCACTAAGTTCTTGTAAGAGCTGTTCCTGCTGCAATCTCTGGACTAGGAGAGGTCTACCTACTGGAAGTTGGATCCAGGTCCATGGTGGGTGGAGGACGGCGAGACTCCAACTAAGCTGCAGTGGTTATGGTGTTCCAGTGCAGTGCTACTATGCTACTATGAAGTAGCGATTGACGAAAGTACCCGGTCAGGGTGCCAGGCAGTCCATCAACAGAAATAAACCCCTGACCCCTCAAGACCACCTGGGACAAGGATCTGGCAAAACTTTTGGGGACCTAGATTGGTACTTTAGGGTGAGGGCTCTCACGTCCGACAGTGAAGACACATCTGATTCCCCTCCATGGAGCCCTGCGCTCTCCGAGCAATCCATGGCCTCCAAGGAATTGGATATTCAAGAGCTCCTTCAGAGTCTCCCTTCCAGGTCAGACTTAGCCTCCATGTTGGGCCAACTGGAGGCCTCTATACAGGACCAGATGTCCACATTAGCTATGGACGTCCGCCATATTGGACAATGAGTAGAGGAGCTGGAGGAGGAAAACCTCACTACTATCAAGGCTATTAAAGCCATTGAGACAAGGCAGTCTACGCTAGAGAAAATATTTCTCCACATGGTCAGGAATCAGGAGGATCTCGAAAACAGAAGTAGGCGCAACAACCTATGCATCCGAGGCCTACCTGAACCACAAGATGCTGCGGGAGACCTTCAGGCCACACTACAACTACTGTTTAATGACATCTTTAAAAGACCACCAGATTCTCCGGTACTACACAGGGCATTGAGGCCGAAGGGGCTATCACACAATGCAGCGAGAGACATAATCTGCCGGATCCACTACTTCAGAATGAAAGAAGACATTATGCACTTGGCAAATTACTCTCCTGTGCCTCAAAGGGGCAATACCACTATCCAGATATTTCCAGACCTGGCCTGGATGACATTACAGGGCCAGAGGGCTCTCCGCCCTCTAACCAATGGGATTACCCCTTTTCCTTGTCTGTACTGCAGGATAGGGCAACCTACTACATCAGAACAGCGGCAGACAGCTCAGAGTTTCTGCGGAATCTTAACCTACCCCAGGTGGAAGTTCGGGACCAACGGCCCAGGCCTTACCACAGAGGGCCACGTGGAGACCGACCACAGGACGAAAACGACCCACTTCCAAGTCTAGTTCCCAGCAACCCAGCACAAGGGCTAGATGGGACTCAGCCATATCCTGAACTGATCAGTCAGGTCAGAAGGGCACACATTAACTACGGACCCCTACTGCTGTCCGGTGACACTCTCCACTTACCACGATCTTTCCATGGCAGGCCTTCAGCCTTAGGCCTCACGTGTTGACTACATTTGTATATACTTTAGTTATGGTTCCCTAACCCCACCCCCACCCTCTCTCAGAAAATATACTTACTTGTACTTAGATCTATTACCATAGCATCCGCACCAAAACTTGCTGATTGTATACCATTGTTCACCCATACCCCCCAGTATACATTGTAATGGGTTTTGCAAATACATCCGCTCCCCCGCCACCCCGTCCTCCCTCTCCATGCTGGTAACTTTAGTTGGGAGTCTCATCATCCCCCCACACTGGATAGTCTATCTATATACACATAATTATATGGCCATGGGAAGTTTCTTTCCACCCAATGGCACTAAAGATGGGAAGACCCACTCAACTAATAGCAGGTCTGGGTGGCCATCTATTCCATTGTTAATGACGAGTTATTGGGTACAGACACCTACAATCATTTAGGGTTACTTAGCAATAATGACTCACCCCTGGTCTACATGGACACTTTAAGGATAGCTAGACCATATGATTGGAAGCTCTGTGTAATGTTCGGATGCGTATATCACCCCCACCACCTTCCTCCTGCCCCCCCCTTTACCGATGCTTATAACTCAGAGAACTTTACTTTGAAGGGTGCTATATGTCAGTGTAACTACAATGTACATTGTACAATTAACAAATTAGTGAATGGTATATGGAGGCTGATATCCCGCATGATGGGGACTGATCGCATAAGTGACTGTAAAAGAAGCGCAAGGGTAAAGCGGCCTGATAAAAGGAGGCTTTTTTTCATATGCGGGTCCCGTTATAGACATATAGACAATTCTTGCATTTGATCTCAAAGTTCAGAAGTCGGGAGCAAATATGCTCCTCTGAAACCTTAGATACTTATACAGACAGTTAATATTTACATCTAAAAGCTGTATATATTTCATGCACGGAATAACTTTGCTTTCCGTTTATGGACCACCATTTTCTGCACGTATCCGTATTGAACCACCCCCCAATTGTACGAGCGGTGTGAAATACATTTTTTATACCTTACTTTAATCACATATCTCCTGTGGATTTAACTCCCACCCCAGATTGGACGACTGGGGATATCCCGGGAGTGATACCATCTCTAGTTTGGGTGATTACTTGCACCCTTCTGTATTACCGCTTGTAGTGATCTTTTAACTTGTTTATTTGTTGTTTGTTAAACTTTATTTTGAGCACTCAACCCAATTATTTTACCTTTTTATAAGAGTGACTATTGTGTGGGACGCAGCCTCCATAGTGTTAAGAATTGAAACTACGTCCATTTAGGATTCAAACTTACAATATTGTATCACACAATGTTAACTCACCCGAAAAGAGGCATATGGCGATAAGGGATTTCCTTAAGATGAAAGCAGATGTGGTTTTTGTGCAAGAAACTCCCTTTTGGGAGGAGGGGGTTCCCAAATTGAGCCATAAAAGATTTCATCACTGCTACTATAACAATTAAAAGCTCAGGAAATCAAGGGGCGTAGCAATAATGGTAAACTCCAGAGTCCTCTTCATTTATCAACACCATGTTTTGGACACTTCAGGGAGGTATAGTCTTCTCAAGGGGCTAGTAGGAAAATCAACTGTCACCTTGGTAAATGTGTATCTTCCAAATAAAAACAAGTGCTACTCATTTAGATGCATACTGTCTTTGATAAGACGTCACACTGAGGGAATCATCCTCATAGGGGGTGACTTTAATCTCTCCCTCGATGCCCAAAGGGATAGTACTGCAGCTACTTCCGCCCATCTTGCTTCAGCTAGGGCCCAGATGCACATGCTGTTACATGGCAGTCAACTTGTTGATTGCTGGAGAATCCAGAACCCAACCACAAAAGTCTTTACCTTTTATTCAATCCCAAATAGAACATACACAAGAATAGACTATTTTCTGATACCACACAAATACCTCTTAATAATACGCTCCACTACTATAGCTAATGTGGTCTGGTCCAAACATGCCCCCATATCACTGAACATTGTTATTCCCACGTTACTGGTACCTAAATATCAATGGAAACTTAATACCTATTAATCACACAATATTTCCGGGAAAATCTAACAGCGGACACCACCACTACAGTACAATGGGAGGCACACAAGTGTGTCATAAGGGGGGAGCTAGTGAAGTGGGGGTCACAGTTGAAGAGGAAAAAATCTAGCACTAGGAAAAGTCTACTCCAGGATACTAAAGACTTGGAGGACAGACTTAAAACCACAATGTCAGACCCAGACTATTGCAAACTAGTATCCCTTAGATCTGAAGTTAAAATCCTCATGGGCGAAGCAATGGTCTAGACTAAACAGAGATTTTACGCACGGGGCAACAGATGTGGGAAGCTGCTGGCTTCTGCACTAAAAAACCCAACAACAATGCACATATATTCCAAAAATCTCCTCGGCCGTACGGGACGACCACCCATACGGCCGAGGATATAGCTGAGGCATTTAGGGACTTTTATAGTTCCCTATACAATTTGCACCATATCCCCCTGTTTAATGAAGACATAAGGGCCTACCTGGAGCATGGCTTAAATCTTAGGTTATCCCAGGTAGAAGCTCATGCGTTAGACACTCCTTTTACCTTTGAGGAACTAACGAAGGCAATAAACATGACCCACTTGAATAAAGCCCATGGACCGGACGGATTTTCCTATGCATACTATAAAACCTTTGCACGGGGATTGGCACCTCACTTCTTAGACTCATTGAATTCCATATCCCCTTCCATTGCTATGCCCCCTTCCAGTCTGGAAGCCACCATCACCCTGATCCCAAAGCCTGGAAAAGACCCGGTGGTCTGTGGCAGCTTCCATCCGATTTCCCTGATAAATGTGGACATGAAATTGTTTACTAAAATGCTAGCAATACGCTTAAGGCCACACTTACAGGGTTTGATACACCCTGACCAAGCAGGGTTTGTGCCAGCAAGGGAAGCAAAAGACAACACCACCAAGATAGTGGACCTGGTACAACAGTCAGCTATCCTGTTGGCAATTGACACTGAAAAGTCATTTGACAAGGTGGACTGGCCAATCCTCATGCTTGCGCTGGAAATCCTGGGTTTTGGGCCCACTTGGATGCAGTGGGTTCAGCTCAGATTAAAGTGAATGGCATCTTATCGTTGCCACTGTCCATCACCAATGGAAGTCAACAGGGTTGCCCCTTATCACCCCTCTTGTTCATTTTGGTATTAGAACCGCTGCTTCAAGCAGTATGCAGAAGTGGGGGGGTAAGGGGAATACACATAGGACAACGGGAATTTAAGGTCTCCACTTCCGCAGATGATTTACTCTTTACACTCTCTAACCCAACTACCCCCCTCCCAGAACTGATACACGAAATGACCAAATAAAGTTCCATGGCTAATTTTAAAATGAATGCTGAGAAATGTGAAATACTTAATCTCACAGTACAACAGGGAGAAGTAGAAAAACTGCAGAGAGAGTTTGGTTTCCAGTGGGCCCATACATCAATAAAATACCTGGGTGTCAGCATCCCAACTAAGCCTAGTGCGCTATACACACTGAATTTTTCCCGCTTGCTGAGAGCCATACAAGCGGACCTACAGACGTGGAATAAACCCACTCTTACATGGATGGGAAGGGTCAATGCTATATTAATGAACATACTTCCCCACATCCTGTATCTTTTAAATACTATACTGATACATGTTCCCAGAAATTTCTTTAAAACCATTCAAACTCTATTTACACAGTTCAATTGGGCATGGAAAAAATGCATGTGGCGTATCACATCATCATCTGCCCTAAACATAGGGGAGGCTTAGGACTTCCCAACATTCTCCATTACCACTATGCCGTACGTATGAACAGAATTCTGGACTGGTACAACCTCCCTCCAAACTTTGGGTTCACATTGAACAAGATGCCTCCCACACTCCTCTACAGGCCCTCCCTTGGGCATTATCAGGGTCAAGGGAGTACACAATTCCAAGGCATCAAACCATTTCAGCAAAACTCTCAGTGTGGTCCAAAATAGCTCACTTGCCTGAAATCTGTCCCACAATCTAACCAAGATATCCCATCTCCAAAAACACCTTGTTCCAAGTAGGTTTGAAAGGCCTTATACCACTCCTGATCACACATTTAGAAAACACACCATATATACCACTAGACAGCTTGTGGGGACCGGAAGGGCTTAGACCCTATCAGATATGATGAACAGTGAGCCACCGCCTCTAGCACAGGCATTCCAATTCTTCCAGACTTCACACTTCCTCAAAACCCTAGACATTCCAGAAGGGGCACTCAGGGATCATCAGAGTTTGATAGGTTATGCTCAGGCTCATTAGCGGTTGCTAAGTAAACGTCACAATGTCTTAAATCAGGGGCTCCCATATTTCACTAAGAAGTGGGATAACTACCTAGGGTTCTCAATGGGAGAGAAGGAATGGGAATCAATTTTTGGGGGGGTGTTCTATGCCCACTCAAGTGTCCAGTTGCAAGAAATTAACTACAAGTTGATTTCGGGATGGTATCTCACACCACGGGAAATTAATAGATTTCACCCAACCACATCCCCCCTCTGTTGTGTAGAGATGACGGGTGACATGTGCCATGTTTGGTGGAACTGTAAGGGGATAACGCCCTTTTGGGTTCAGGTGAGGGACTCGGTACAGGTTATTACGGGTATGAGCCTGTCCCTTGAGATAGACACCCTACTACTCCTACACATTGATATGTTTTAAATAAATGTAAAAATGTTGTTGATGAATTTTATGCTTATGACAGCCAAGTCTGTAATAGCGTGCCTGTGGAAGGCGACCAAGACCCCAAGCCTATGGGAATGGATAGCTTAAATGGAGCACTTTTGTATCATGGAAGAGCTGAGGTGGTCGTCCCTGGGGATACTAGCTCATTATATTAAAATATGGCAACCTTGGCTTTCCTATATGGGGGAGGGGTCAAAGGGTATGCAAAACAGGAATCTAGTTATAACTAGCTAAGGAGGGTGACACCCTCTACCCTATACTCTACTTTTTACTTTTTACAAATGAAGAAAGGACTCCATGTAACTGCACTGCATGACAAAGTACATGGTGGACGCCTGCACCTCTCACAGGACTTAGTTGAACTGGAGACCTACATAGGAAATGAGATTATTACTACTATTTTCCTTGTTAAAGCCTACAAAATGTTCACCCACAAGTATGGGGATAGAGTGTATAACATTGTATGCCTATAACTGTTTTACATTGTTTTCTTATTATATTTGTTTTCCGGTTCTTCTCTTTCCTATATTATTGATCCATGATTGGCTATGCAGTTATCTGGCCATGTGGTCCCCTCACACAGGCATTAGGTGAGAAGTGAAATGAAATGGGGGAACACATGAACCCTAGTGTACCCCTGAGCAATTATCTCCTATATTCAGTAGAATGTTGTGCAATCGGACGGTGGCTGGTCGGGAATCTGTACTGTTTACCACAGCTAAGCGTACAAAGGCATTCTCTATTCATATAGAAAAACCAAAGGAAAAAAAAAGTTACCTGCATTCTTTACACATCCCTATGTATTTTTAAACAAATGGAGGTTTTTAGTTACCTCCAATGGCCATGAGAGGGTATGCCACCTACCACATCAAGGCAGACCTCTTAGGTGGGTCCTAACCCATTTACCTTGCTTCCTTGAGCTTCTGGCAAACATATCTAATTTTTTTTTTTATATATACATCCCTACATGCGTATCAACCCTTATTATTTTATTCATACAGACTAACATTCCACTGAAATACATATTCAAATTCATACAAATTTCCATGCTTATACATGTTAACATTGACACTTTGCTAAAAATACACCTGGGATTTTGTTTTCTTAACCTTTTTAATTGGTTAGTTTAATTTTTAATTTTAATTTGTTAGTTTAATAGTTTAAGTTTAATTAACTTTATCCTGTGTTATCATGTGATAAAAAATATTGAGCGGGACAAAAGGAAAGGCATGTAGAGAAAATACTAAAAAGGAGGAAAATGTACATACACAGATTTACAAACAAATGTGTTGCTCTAAACACCTCGCATTGCGGTATTTTATTCATACAAACTAACATTCCACTGAAATACATATTTGCATACATTTATGCACTTCATCATGTGGATCACATGTTTGCAGTTAGATTTGTATAACAGTAATAATGCACCCATCTCTGATTTTGGGAGATCAGCACTAATCATTTATCTGTAACTCTAATTTTGCATTTTCTAGTTTTGGCCATTTGAGTTCATTTTTTGCTCCATTGGTATCTTGATATGCCAATGACCTGTATAAGTGTCCCTGGGACAACTCCCTGCTGGTAAACAATATGACAGGAAAAAGGAGGAGAGGGAAAGGCACAGACAAGCAATACATTCAACATACCTTGCACCAATAATGGGCAAAGGGTGACCAAAATACAAAAGTAATCTGGGGACCCACACATAGTTGATTCAGTACGGACAGCCAAACAAAAGGAACCATTTTTTAATATCTATTTTAATATGTAGCTCTTTTTTCCCATGCTCCCAAAGCTGTAGGTTACATTCTTAACGAGTAGTCTGATCAGAGATAGGGCCTTCAAAAAAGGCCTTGCTGTGACTTTGGAATTGAATAGTATCCCAACTTATTCTGTAATTAACGTCTTAGGTTGAATCAAATGAAATGTTAAAAAAAACTTTTCAGTCTTATAAATTAAAATATTTCCTTTGGTGGTAATTTAAACTCATTTACTAGTTGCGGAAAAGTTTTAAATTTTCCGTCTATTAAAGTTGGGAAATATTATTAATACCAGCTTGTATCCAAACATTCAAATATAGATCTGTAACCTGTTGTTCAATACATTTCAATACATTTCATGTCAAGATGGGTTGGGATTTTTTTTTAGAGCTATTTTAATGTTCTCCAATTTCTTCAACAGCTGTGTTAGAATTAAGCTGGGATGTATTTTCTTTGTAGTGGATATGCTGTCCCAAACCAAACAACTTAAATTTGCTACTTCATCTGAATTGCAGTTAAATTGCATTCTATAAATATGTACTCATGTATATGAAAAAATAATTGCTTTTAATAATATGGTTTCCAATTCCTCCTTTTGTTGTCTTTTGGGCTAGCATATTTTAGTTTAATCTTGGGTTTTTACCCTTCCAGTTATATCGAGTGAAATTACACTGTGCCATTTCTAGACAACTGTCTGGAATGTTTTGCTGTAACTTCTGTAAAATATAGTTCATTTTGAGATTTCATATGCGTTCACTATCCAGTTATAATGATTTATTAGTGTTCAGCTTATAATTAGACATCATACCATAATGCTCTATCTCCTCCATAATGGGGGTGGCTATAGATTTTATAAGGTTACTAAGAGCGATTAAAATATGTTTTTTCTTTCCTCCCCCCTCCAATAATCCTGTCTTGCCCAACTGACGTATCTCCTTTTACAACAATGGATGGTTCCACTAAACTTTGCTCAGTCTGCAGTAAAAACTCTCTTAAGATTGTTAATCCAGCTGAGCAGTTTACTTACTCAGATCTCCTAGCTAAGCTTCCAGAGAAGCCAGAAGCTCACATAAACAGATGTAGAAAAAATTCCACTTGCAACTTGCATACCCCAGAAATATTTACATGCTGCTAAATAATGTGTAATACACAAACTATCATCCAAGTGTGATATTGCAAGGAGATACCTGGAAATTGAAAGAGGAAGTAAAATAGACACAATAATTTCATGGAAGTGAGATTTGGATGCCAACATAGCTACCACCTGTTTGCACACGTATAAGGTGCAAATTAAAGAAAATTATTAGATTTTTTATATTTTACAATTATTTATATTTTCAATATTTATAATGTAGTCCATTTTCTATAAGTCCTTTTCTATTTGTGTAGAAGCACATGCAATGAACAATATTTTTCTAAAAATAGGTTTTGTTCATATATTTCACACAGATATTTTTTAAAATAAAAAATCATGTTATGTACTCTTGATTACGAGCAATGCAAAGTTGGCTTTGTAAAATATAAAAACATTTTTTTTTAAAACATTTATTTTAAAATTAACCCTTGCATGACGTTAGGATCTGTCATTAACTCACCTCTCTCAGCTGGGTTTATTTTTTGTAGCCCCAGTGATGGCTAACCTTGACACCATAAATTGTTTCTGGATTACATTTCCCATGATGCTCAGCTAGCTTTTAACTAAATCCTTGGTCAGGGTTTATGCTGTTGTAGGGTTAGGGATAAGCATAGGGTTAGGGTTGGTATGGAGTTAAAGGGGTTGACATATGAGGTATTTTACAATCAGGACTGATACATGAATCTATTGTGAGCTCTTTATTTAGTGGACCTAGATGTATTAAAATTATTATAAGCCAAAATATGAAAAAAATAAAATGTCCCCTTTTTAACCCCTTAAGGATGGAGGAAATTGTACAATTTCTGATCAAAACAAAACGTAAAACAAAACATGGAATTTGTTCTACATAGTTACATAGTTACATAGCTGAAAAGAGATTTGCGTCCATCAATTTCAGCCTTTCTCACATATGTTTTTGCAGTTGATCCAAAAGAAGGCAAAAAACCTAGTCTGTAGCACTTCCAATTTTGCAACAAGCTAGGAAAAAATTCCTTCTTGACTCCAAAATAGCAGTCAGATGTCTCCTTGGATCAAGCAGCTATTACCCCACTTTTTAGAAATTATATCCCTGTATGTTATGCTTTTGCAAGTATTTATCCAATTTTAGTTTAAACATCTGTATGGACTCTGATAAAACCACCTCTTCAGGCAAAAACCACCTCTTCAGGCAAATATGAAATCTCAATTAACCACTTTCATATCAAATGCACCCACACAGGTATTTCATGTCACATCAAATATTGATATAAGAAACATCATTTAATATGAATCAAATCCAAAATGTTTGAGAAATTAAGATTTTTTATTCTGCATGGCATTTTAACTGTGAATGTCATAATACTGTTAACTTTTACTGCAATAAAATACACTAGTGTATTCACTGGTGTCTCACAAGTACAACAGTACCCCCCCCATGTACAGGGGTATGGGTTTTGGAAAGTTACAGGGTCAAATATAGGGCTGGTCCATTTTAGTTTTTACACATTGAAATGTCCTAGATTGGTAATGTTGCCTTTGAGACCATATGGTAGCCCAGGAATGAGACTTACACGTATGATGGCATATGATTTGCGAAAGTAGACAACCCAGGAAATTCAAAATGGGGTATGTCTCGTCTTTTTTAGTAGCCACTTAGTCACAAACACTGACCAAAATTAGCATCAGCATTATATGTTTTAACTGCTCAAAAGCAATCATATTTGTATTAATTGAGGTCTCATGAGTACAACAGCACCCCCTATGTCCGAGTTTTATAGTGGTTTCTTAAATTGCAGGGTCAAATATAAGGCTTGCCAGTCTATGCATTGAAATTTGCCAGATTGGTTATGTTGCCTGTGAGACCATATTGCAGCCCAGTAAAGATAATTAACTACATCATGACATACAATTTGAAAATGTAGACAACCCAGGGTATTCAAAATGTGGTATGTCCTTTACTTTTTTTTTTAATAGCCACTTAGTCACAAACCCTAGACAAAGTTAGAGTTCATATTTTTCTTTACACAAAACTGCAGTTTCACTGACTACATCACCATTGTGACATGTTATATTGTTTGTTTGTTTTATATTTAATCTTTATTAATTTATTTATAAAAATGTTTTGAATGTGTTTTGAAACACTCATATTTGTGTTTAGCAATGTCTCCTGACTAAAACAGTACCCTACCCCCCCAACCCCATGTACAGAACACTTACACTTTTGAGAGATAATATAGCTCTATTTCTGTAGGCGTAGATGGTATAATCCCTGTCTAGTGATACAATGATGAGATCCAGGAGTCTTGGTCCAGGTAGGGGTGTGTGTGTATTTTGATTATATATATATATATATATATATAAATACAATAATCCTATGCACTCATGCTTGAAAAATTATCCAATGCCGGGCGCATCACCAGAGCTCCAATAGATAAAGAATCCAACAAGAAAGGCTGCTCTCCGGACTTTAAAACGAAAATGTATTAAGTAGTATTAAAAATAACGACCAACGTTTTGGTCCCCGCTCAGGACCTTCCTCAGGGTCAAAAAGACAATAAGACAACAGAGAGAGAGAGAGAGATTGTAGCCCAATTAGTCCAGTGATGCACTTGTAAAAAACAGATACAATTTGTATCTTGTAATACCTTTTTTATTGGATTAACAGAATTTTTTAATGACAAGCTTTGTGGAGAAACCCCCCTCCCCCGCATGTCCTTTTCTTCACACAATATATGTATGACCCTCTGCGAGAATGGTGTCTATTTTCTATCACACCTGTGTCTTATCTGCACTCATGTCACTTTAACCGCTGTATCACAACTCAACTTTGAATTCTATATGTCGTCCTGCTCAGAAACACTTTATACTTGAGAAAGGGAGGTTCTCCCAAAAGTTTGTCATTAGAAATTTCTGTTAAGATACAAATTTTATCTGCTTTTTACATACATGTCCCGATGAAAGCTCTGTACAAGAGCTGAAACATTGACCGTTTGGAACTGTAAGAATAAAGAAGAACGTATCTTTTTTTTACGAAATCCTGGAGTGCCGGGATTTCTTTCAATATACATATATATATATATATATATATATATATATATATATATATATTTATTTTTTTTATTATTATTATTATTAATTTTTTTTATGTGTGTGTATATATATATATATATATATATATATATATAAAAATATTCATAAAAAATATTCAAAGTCTGGCACTCTACCTTAAAGTTGATTCAAATGCAAAAAAAGCCTCGGTGCTGCAAAGCGTAGGTATATAAGCAGGACATAGAAAGAGCACTCCAGAGGTCTTATTCGAAAATATTTATTCGGTGAGAAAATCAATCGACGTTTCGACCCTAAGGGTCGAAACGTCGATTGATTTTCTCACCGAATAAATATTTTCGAATAAGACCTCTGGAGTGCTCTTTCTATGTCCTGCTTATATATATATATATATATATATATATATATATATATATATATATATATACATATATAGAATGCCAAATAATAGCTGCTCACCGGTCTTGTTAAAATCCAAAAGTTTTATTAAATCATATTAAAATCTGTGACCAACGTTTCGGTCCCCGCTCGGGACCTTCCTCAGGGTCAGACAAAAATGATAGGACAACACACAATACTTGCAATGTATGTCAATATATAGCCAAAACAATAATTAAAAGTGACTCACCCAGGTGCATGGTGTCCTCGGCGTTTCCGCCGTGTATACTTCCGGGTGTGCGCATTAGGTGTAAGCCCTGCTCCGCCCCTAATCCCACGTGTTAAGGGAAACTACTAACCAGTAGATAGGGGGTGCGGCATATCAACCGCGTCTATGGCGACGGCTATGCTTCCGGGTGTGCGCGAGCACTCATTCCGGAGTCCCACTATCAAGGGTACACGTGACTGGTGCCGCACGAATCACGGCCAACGGGGCGTTGCTAGGCCACGTAATACGAGCAAACCACTATATACATATACAGGAAACTCCATGTGTGAGTAATTATAGTGAATATGTGTAGATGAAGTACTAATATATATACACTTATGACATAAGGTGTATAGGATAACCTTATCAAATGAAGGTTTTATCTTATAGGAACATGTGACATATGTAAAGTGCCACTAAGGGCACATATGAACGACGTGAAAGGAGAAAGTGCTGTGGGAGGTACTACACTGGATAGTATTAAAGTGATACCGTGCCTATAAATAAAGTGCAAAAAGTGATTCAAAAGAACATGTAATAAACTGTTATGCAGTACACAAGTGAAACAAATTACAACACTTAGTATCATGGCCATAAGAATAACATATTAGTGATGCCATTTAAAAGAAAATATATGTCTATAAGCCCCTGTATGGGGTCATAGCCTATATGTCAAAGCAAAGATAAAATACAATAGTATAAAATCATACTGGTACTAGTAGGGGGGACTAGATAAATGAATAATACGGGATGTTTTCATTCAAACCCCTAGGTGCTACCGTGTCTAACTGGTATATCCAGAAAGCTTCTTTCTGGAGCAGCATTTTACCTCTATTTCCACCCCTCTTAGAAGGGGGAATGTGGTCTATGCCCACGAACTTAAGGGAAGATAGGGGGTGTCCTTTATCCAAAAAATGTTTGGCCACGGGTTTATCGGATAGTCCATCCCTGTAGGCCAACCTAATACTGGAACGGTGGCCCCTTATGCGTTCACATAATTGTGTCTCAGTTTTTCCCACGTAGTATAAACCACATGGGCACATCAGTTTGTATACAACATGAGTCGTTTTACAGGTAATGGTGTGCTTAATATCGTAAACTCCATTGGTGTGTGGATGGTTAAATTTTTTAGATGGAATCATGTGTCCACATGTCACACAGCCAAGGCAGCGGATGCATCCTCGTATGTTGCTCTTGGCTGTCTTAGAGTAACTGGCGACTGGATCCGTATGCACCAATATGTCTCGTAGGTTTCTGTTGCGTCTATAGCAGATCATCGGTGGTTCTTCAAAAATCTTCGGGAGCAAGTCGTCAGTAGCCACCATCTTCCAATTTTCTTTAATAACTGTTGCAATCTGATGTGAAGAGTTGTGAAATGTCATGGGGAACACCATCCTCTGTGTGGGTTGTACTTTCTCTTTGTTCGTCGCTGTCCTAGCCATTCTGAGGGCGTCTTGGAGTGCCCGGTTTTCATAGCCTCTATTTGCAAACTTTTGTGTCATGGTATCCAATTGCAATTCCATCTTATCCGGGTTTGAGTTATTGCGGATAACACGTTGAAATTGTGCCTTCGGTATCGATTTTTTCAGTGCGATAGGGTGTGCGCTGTGGGCGTGCAAAAGGGTATTACGGTCAGTGGGTTTTGAATATAGAGAATATTCAATCCCGTTCGACCCGCTGGTTAATTCCAAATCAAGATATATATATTAATGCCGTAGGGTGTACTATGCTGCCCTGCTGCAAGTGAGCTTTAATGCCGCAGGACAGCATAGTACACCCTGCGGATCACCAACCCTCCCAATTCGCCATACTTACATGACACAGTGATTGGTGGTGCTCCAATTCGGAGAAACTGCCTGACAGCCCAATGTAATGGAATAAACATCCAGGCTGCTGCTTGCAGGGGACCTGCTGCTGAAATAAAGTTAAAACACATATATTTTACTTACCACCATTTCATTTTGTAATTGTATAGGTATGTATATATATAAAATTACAGAGTATTTGATATTAACATATGTATTAATATCAAAATACACTAAGAATGAAATAGTGGTATGTAAAATGTATTTGTGTTTTTTTTAAGGCTTTTATGCTGTAATAAACAGTAATTAACATAAAATGTGTAATATAAAAGACACATGTCCACAGAAGCAATCAATCAGATTCCAGACTCTCCACCATGGCCAAGACCAAAGAGCTGTCCAAGGATGTCAGGTACAAGATTGTAGACCTACACAAGGCTGGATTGGGCTACAAGACCATCGCCAAGCAGATTGGTGAGAAGGTGACAACAGTTGGTGCAATTATTCGTAAATGGAAGAAACACAAAATAACTGTCAGACTCCCTCGGTCAGGTGCACCATGCAAGATCTCACCTTGTGGAGTTTGAATAATCAGGAGAAATCAGCCCAGAACTACATGGGAGGATCTTGTTAATAATCTCAAGGCAGCAGGGACAATAGTCACCAAGAAAACAATTGGTAACGCACTACACCGTGAAGGACTGAAATCTTGCAATGCCCGCAAGGTCCCACTGCTCAAGAAAAGCACATGTACAGGCCCGTCTGAAGTTTGCCAATGAGCATCTGTATGATTCAGAGGAGAACTGAGTGAAAGTGTTGTGGTCAGATGAGAACAAAATCAAGCTCTTTGGCATCAACTCAACTCGCTGTGTTTGGAGGAAGAGGAATGCCTACGACCCCAAGAACACCATCCCCAATGTCAAACATGGAGGTGGAAACATTATGCTTTCAGATGTTTTTCTGCCAAGGGGACAGGACAACTGCACCGCATCAAAGGGACAATGGACGGGCCAAATCTTGGGTGAGAACCTCCTTCCCTCAGCGACGGCATTGAAAATGGGTCGTGGATGGGTATTCCAGCATGACAATGACTCAAAACACACAGCCAAGGCAACAAATAAGTGGCTCAAGAAGAAGCACATTAAGGTCCTGAAGTGGCCTTGCCAGTCTCCAGACCTTAATCCCATAGAAATTCTGTGGAGGGAGGTGAAGGTTCCAGTTGCCAAACAGCAGCCTCAAAACCTTAATGACTTGGAGAGGATCTGCAAAGTGGAGTGGGACAAAATCTCTCCTGAGATATGTGCAAACCTGGTGGCCAACTACAAGAAATGTCTGATCTCTGTGATTGCCAACAAGGGTTTTGCCACCAAGTACTAAGTCATAGGGATCAATTTCACTCATTGACATGCAAATCAACTTATAACTTTTTTGACATGAGTTTTTCTGGATTTTTCTATTTTTTTTATTATGTCTTTCACTGTTAAAATACATCTACCATTAAAATTTTAGACTGATCATTTCTTTTTCAGTGGGCAAATTTTCAAACTCAGCACGGGATAAAATACTTTTTACCCTCACTGTATATTTATATATGGGGTTATTCACTTAAGTCCAATTTTAGACTGCAACTGACATTGTTCATACTATATAATAATGTTTAGATTTTGCAATTCAGGCCGTAAAATGGATCTGAATTTGGTCCAAATCTCAGTTAGACCAAACAGCTGATATCTGCACCCAGGTTTGTAAAGATTCTTAACTCCACTGACAGCTCTAGTAGCCTGCAGGCAAATATCTCAAAAACCTCACTGGTGCTAAGGTTATGTGGCAGCTGGCAGTGCTTGCTAGCCAGTCTCCACACTAAATAGTTTAAAAAAATAAACACATCAAAAAACTATGTGGATCATTAAGGTATTTATCTGCCTATGAAGGTAAATAGACTAGATGGGCCGAATGGTTCTTATCTGCCGTCACATTCTATGTTTTTATGTTTCTAAGCCAGGTGGGTGCATGTCTACTAAACTTTAAAAACTAGCATGGGTTTGGGTCCTGTTATATAATAAGAGACATAGTCCCCTCACATGCCCTTACCTGTGGGCATTCGGTAGGGGAGTTTAGAATAAATAATTAGGGGTGGACAGACCACTATCTATTACAGGCTATTTAATAAAATAAGCGGGGGACCTATGTCCTGCCCAACTACCACCCAATGGCAGCTGGTGGAGGCCCTAATAATATTATTTGTCTTGATGACCTACAGTGGCCCCACACCCTCACCCATAGGCAGTGGGTGGGGTCTCTAATTACTTTAACAAGGGGTGTGGATATGCTACTGTTCCGTTTAGGAACACAATGACAAAAACAAAACAAAATTACTTCTAGATCTAGCTTTGTAAGAACAAAAAAAAAAAAATATTCCCTTCCAAAGCCATTACCAAACGGATAGCAAACACCCAGTCAGCTCTACAAAAACTGTACGTTCAGGTTACTACCAAGAACCTTAGGGCACTCCAACAAAAATACTCTGGCCTAGGTAATAAAGCAGGGAAACTACTGGCTAACAAACTAGAAGCAAAATACCTCCAAACCAAAATGCCCTACATACTAATTAAATAAAAAGCTAAAATGTATAACCCTACCAAAATTGTAGACAAACTTACGTCATATTACAAGGACTTATAAAATCTAAACAAAGACAGTAACATACATACTCCCACAGAAGATTAAATACTCTCCTATCTGAATAATACAACAGTGCCCAAAACAACACCTCAACCGAATACTCTTTTTAAAGCCCCATTCACCGAATCAGAACCAAGGCCATTAAGTCTCTACCTAAACAAAAGTCCCCAGGTCCAGATATTTGATATTACTATATCAAACTAGAGCCGACTTTAACCCCACATCTCACTAAATTGTTCAATGCCATCAAAATCTCAGGGAAATTTCCATCCGAAATGTTAGAAGCACATATTGTCACGTTACACAAACCTAACAAATCTCCAACTGTATGTAGCAACCTGAGACCAATCTCTTTATTGAACGCAGATGTAAAACTCTATGCCAAGCTAATTGCATCCAGACTAAAACCCTTACTACCCAACCTAATATCAGCGGAAAAGGCAGGGTTTGTACCAGGCAGACAGGTATGGGACAACATCAGATACTGCATGGACCTAATAGACTAGGCCAACCATAGCGCACAAAGTGGGGTACTTATTGCACTAGACGCAGAAAAGGTATTTGACCATCTAAATTAGAACTATATGATTGCCACATTAAAAGCCTTTGGATTATCTCAACCCTTCACATCAAGCATACTAGCACTATACACATTTCCCTCGGCCAAGGTATTCAATACAGGGTTTACGTCCAGAAGCTTCACAATAACCAATGGGACACATCAGGGGTGTCCACTCTCCCCTCTATTATGCATTTTATGCCTAGAACCCTTGGTGAGAACTATAAAGCAAGGCCCCTTCTCCCGAGGCTGAAGTCGCCAGCAGGAGAAAAGAAAACAGCACTCTTTGCAGACAACATACTGCTCTTTCTCACTCGACCGACAACTTCCATACCTCGCCTTCTAGACACACTAACAACATACGGACACATCTCATATTACAAAAACAATACTACCAAAACCCAAATCCTACCAATCAACGTCCAGACATCTCTAAAAGACAACTTACATAGCTTATACTCATTTAAATGGCGCAAATTATCAATTTCCTACTTGGGCATAAAACTAACAAAATCTAGAAATCACATAGTAAAGGAAAACCAAGTAGTACACTCTAACATAACCAAACAACTAGATACTTGGGCAAAACTAGATACATCCTGGATAGACAGAATCAACTCGCTTAAAATTATGATTTTGCCTCACTTACTATACTTATTTAGAACACTACCCATTGCAATGCCCAACTCATTAATCAAAAAATGTCAGTCTACGTTTAGTGTGCTTGCATTTCTACCCAGGTGATCCCAGGGAATATTGAGGATATTGATATTAGTGGATGGTTACAGAAGGGCATTCAGAGCATCCAAGAGTGCATAGACAGAAAGGAAATCAAGCCTTTTAACCTGCTTCAAACAGAGTTTGGAATTGTTAACAAGGAGATATTCACATATTTAAGAATTAAGTTCTATTTGGGGAAATTCTTGGAATTCCACGTTGATAAATACACAAATAATCTTTAAAAACTTCTGGAAAGTTATAGAACTAAAGGTCATATTACTAGATGTTATGAATTTTTAAAGGACTCTCAGAAGCCCTATGTCATGCCTTAACTATGGTATCCTCTTACTTCCTGGTTCCACAGAGCCTAGCCACACCCCTTTATGACACGGTCTCCTTATTTAATCCGACCGCACCAGCTGATCGACGCTGGATTATTGAACTACGTTCCGTACTCACGAACCGGCTACAACTTCGTTGTGAAAGCCTTCTGTTACCGGACCGGACTGGAAGACACTTCAAGTTCCCTTCACCTCTCCTCATCCACGACTAAAGCTGAACTCTCTTCACTTATGATAACCGCCTCTGAGGAGATCTCGGGAACCAGTGTTCTATGTGCCGGAAGCTAAGTAAAACCTCTGTGATAAGCGTTACATCTCAAAGCCGTTATTTCCTGTCTCCAAAGTCCTTCTATAAAACAACCCAGTTACAGCTATCTTCAACTCATTCACTATACAAGTTAGCTGCATCTGTCTTGCTTCAGTTAAATGCTATGGAACAGCTATTGTAACTTCTTATCACCTAATTCGTTAATACTACTAAGAGACTCTTTCTGATTCAGTGTCTGCTAATTACTATCGTTTACTACTTAAAGCTACAGTGCCTGTAATTGTGGACTTCAGTTATCGTTTACTACTTAAAGCTACAGTGCCTGTAATTGTGGATGTTACGACACTCACCGCTTGGAGAGTGAAGCCGCCGTTTAGTCGATATTCCCCTTTCTCCAGAAATGCAATTCCAGCATAACCGATCATAAAACTCCCGACCGGAGCATACGAACACGGTAACTCCCGATCAGCAATCCATTCGAAATCCTTCCACAGCTATAAATAAACGAAAACGCTGTCCCAATAGTCAATCCCTCCATAAACGAGACAAAGCTCCGTTTTGAAGGTCAAGCAGAATGTGTTTAATGGGGGCTACCTGCCCAGTATTTATGCAGGTCTCCACCAGGTAGACACTCCCCTAGGGGACCTGGTGGAAGACTGTAAAATATATTAAACAGTAGCCAATCGCAGTGGCTATAACACAAGCCCTCCCCATTTTACCCATAATACATCTCTTCCTATCCTGGAGATAATTAGGGAGAAACCTAATTAACTCCGAGGATAGGAACCATCGCCATTTTAAACACAAACACAAAAAATGCAATAAAATACATAAAATCCGAAGTACCGACTCCATAGTGTTCGTGTCACGTATCCCCAGATAGCCTGAATCTGAGGGCATATTCCTACCGAATAGCGCTCAGATCCGAAGTACACAGTCCAATCGCCATGGAGTCAAAGTCTCTCATAAGTCCTTCGGTACACGAATGACTCCATGGGACGGCTATCTGGGTAAGTTCCTACGGATGAAGGAAACCCCCGAACGGAACAGGGTTCGTATGCCTCCAAGGGAATAGGAGGGGAGACGGCCGTCTCCA